>NC_056737.1:1819895992-1820005992 GCF_019279795.1 Protopterus annectens | reverse complement strand
CTCACACAGGACAAAAGAAATCAGGAAGACAGATCAATTTTTTCCTTTGCAGATATAAAATTGGGTAAACCAGTTGCAAAAGTAACTAACCAGATGGCTGACTATTTCTTTTATCTGTAACAAATTGGGTCTAACCTTAACTAAACCTGTGAAAGCCCATTCAACTAGGTCCATGGCAATTTCTTCAGTGTTTTTGTCCTGGGCTTCCATGGATGACATATGTGTAGCTGCAACCTGGGCAAATCCTCATACCTTTATCACTCAGTAGAAAGTGGATTTGGTCTTGAGAGGTAGAGCAGCCTTTGGCTCAACTGTGCTCAGGAATATCCTTCCTTAGAGTCCACCCGTCATTTTAAGTAGCTGGGGACCCTGTCTCAACAGCTGAGAGTAGAATGAAAATTGACAACATCAGATAAAAGAGTTATGAACTCATCATAACGTTATATCTGTGCTGTCCATTTTGATTCTTCCTCAGCTTTCTGCCCACCAGCTCTCCCCAACCCTCGTTTCAAAAAACTTCTGGAAGAATGAGATATTGTAAGGACACCACTGTCCTTTATGATTGAGCTCTAGATACAGTTCCTTCTGTAGGACATATACACATTTATGTGTCGTTATGTATGCACATTGGCAGATACCATTTTAAGGAAATCAGCAAACAAGATCTGAGGCATGTTAGGGGTTGGTGCATTATGGGTAAGGGAGAAGCTCAAGAGCTTTTTGGTTACAACAAGCTTTAGTAACGGCCAAGTCAGGTCCGAGGTTCAGATCTGAACCCAACAGTTCAGGAAGAATGAAAATGGACAACACAGATGGAATGTTATGGTGAGTACATAACTTCTTTATATTCCTTTTCTATTTTGCTAAAAAGATACTTTTGTGATATATATATATATATATATATATATATTTTTTTTTTTGAGGGGGTAACAACACAAGATAAAGGACTGTGTAGCAAACTTCAGCTTGTGGTCATTGTAATTTCAGTTTGCCAAGAAGACTATCATTGTGTAGTTCATCTGTGATGAATGCTGCAGTTTGTTGGTGTAGCCATGATGAGATCAACGCACAGTCCCTTTCAGGGTGACCAAGGAGCAATGTCTGGTTAATGGACTTGCTCAAGGTCACTCAGTAGATAAATGAGGGCTTGGGGAATCAAACCCTATACTACATAAACTGCAAATAACAGAACTAACCCTCAGTGCTAACTGCCAGACACTGAAGAAAGAGAATATATTTCAAATGTATACTTTCCTGTGCAAAAATGTTGGGTAAAATCAATGGCAGAATAAGTGTAAGGTTTCTCTATGTCAAAAGTAAAACTATGTATTTATTTATCTTTATTTATGGGGAAAGTCCAGCTGAGACTGATCCCATTTTCAGTAGAGGCCCAGAGGAAAACATCCAGAGTTATTACAGATATAAGTACTAAACATTACACATTTCACTAGAAAAAAATGTTTTTTTCACCTGTAACATGCAGTGGGTACAATGCCAAGCTCTGAAGTGTCTAAAGTTGTTGAGTCATTCAGAAGTGGGCTGCAGTGGAAGCTCTGAGAACAGAATTTCAGTCTTAAGTTTTTGTTGTGTTTTGTAATGACATTTTGAAGGATAGGAGTACAGCCTTTCAAAGACTGTCCCCAGTGGCCTTAGTTTATCTACCTTTGGTGCCACAATCTTACATTTAACACATATCATGGGCACAGTGAACAGTATTGCCATCTCACAGTGCTTGCCTACAGTTTTGTTCTTGACTGTGGCTTCTTCTGTGTGAAGTCTACATGCCTTGTCTCTGCATAGGTTTATCCATGTGCTCTGTTTTTCCAGTACCCCAAATATAGCCTGTAAGTTAATCAGTGTTCCTCCAATTTCCTGTATTAAGTGTGCAGTGTGTGTAGCTGTGTGCATCTAATGGCAGACCTGGCTTGTCTGGGGCAGTATTAGTATGTGTACATATGTGAAAAAATCAATAAACCATGCTACAGACCTAGCTTGTCTAGAATGGTGTGCACCTTGCTGTAGACCTAGCTTGTCAAGTGCAATGTTAATGCATGTGAGAAAAAATATAACTGATATATTTTTTGATGGACATACAGAATATTTGGAATACACATATGTAACTCTTCTTGGCAAAAGTAACATAGACAGTTAACAACTCGGTACCTTTCAAACATAAGGCATACAATGCATCACATAACATCTAGCTTACCAAAGCTTAAGGATACCTGTCAACTTCCATACCCCAGGCTGTATAAGTGGAGTTTGACAAAAGCTTAATACATGCCTTTGCCATGGATCCCACCTAGTGTAAAACTGGCCCCACTCAGATGGATTCACAGCAGGTTGCTATACCTTGTGAGGAGGGCTAGAAACAATAAGGTCACTATTTCTTCCTGGTTGCTATAGTTTGTGTTGAGGTCTGGGAATAGTCTGGTCAAAAAGCCTGGGCGGGGTAATATGAGAGGGGGCAGGGCAACATAAACACAGAGGTACAAGCACTACATCTTAGAGTGGAAACTGGAAAAACCTGTATACACCCCGATCATGATGATGTGATTTACTTCTGTCAAGTTTGGTGGTTGAGAAAAGCAGCATTACTAGACAGATTGTGTTGGTGTGTGAGGAAATAAAGTCCTTCTTAGCCAACAAAGGAAAAGATGCCACGTTTTTAAAAACTGATCTGTGGTTAAATAACCTGACTTTTCTTATAGACATCACCAAATTGTTAGTCAACTTAAAAATGAAACTACAGAGGAAGAACCAATTGGTTAACAGACTTGACATGTACTCACATTCATTTAAAAGCTAGAACTGCTGCAGATGCATTTGACCAAGCAGAAAGTGTTTCATTTTTCAACCATAAGTACAAGACCTGCTGATACATTCAGCTACACAAAATACTGCTCCCTACTGGCCAAGTTCATTGAATAGTGTAAATGTAGGTGTAAAGACTTTCATAAACATAATAATTACATTTGTAGTTGATCCCTGCACTGCTCCTTACCACTCAATGAATTTCAGAGCAACAGTAAATTAAAGAGAGTCTTCACAGAGAACAATCTTGTGAATTTCTACAAATCTCCAGTAATTGCTTCTGTAGAAATATATACAAGTATAAAAAAGCTATGGAATTTACTGCAGTTCCACAGATGGAAATCTGGCAGATGCCGCCCCCCCCCCCCCCAAAAAAAAAAAACAAGTTTAAATGAGAAGAGTGATGTGTGGTATTTACTCTTCTCTAGTTTTTCTTTTTCAGCATTTTGGGACTCATTTCAAAAGGGAACCTTTCCTGATTCTGTTCCACTGATACTGAGGCACTTGTTAATGAAGAAGCTGGCAGGCCCCTTGACATCAGTGCATAAGTACTTGACATTGAAGGAACCTTTTCAGCTACGGGCAATGAGGCTGATGTTGGTGTCAGGGAAGAATTCGGTACTGAGACATTAAATTCTGATATGTTTGATACAGAAAAGGGCTCCAGGAGCATCAGTACTGAAATTGGAGCGGTCCCATAGATAATGATGGCCATGGTCTTAATCAACTTTGGCACTGAAAGACTCGTGGTTACTGATGTAGAAATCAGTGGAGGTACAAACAGCTCCCAAACACCTGGTGCCAAAACAGGGTCCAGGGAAGGAGCAGAAGAAATGGAAGTATATGGACCTTCTCTTGCCACCCTAGAAACAAACTGGGAAGAACCCTCATTATTTTCTCCCGGTCAATATGAGTATAGGGACTGAAGACACACTGGCAGGAATGGATGGACACTGAATAACAGAGTTTCGAGTCCAAAGAGTGAAACAGATCTTTTTAATGAGAAGCTGCTGACCCCTATCCTAGCAGGAGGGTCAGGAACAACATAAACTTCTGGTTGGGAAATCCCTCTGGTCCCTGGCTGGTCCTGAGGCCAATGGGGAAATGTCTTGGAGATGAGAAACCTTGAATAGGAGAACTGTGGTCAAGGGAGGTTAGATTAGGGTTTTCCCACTCCCATTTTCATGTTTCCTTTTCTCTTTCCTGGGTTTAGGCCCAGTGGCATGGCATCTGAAGGCAATAAACCTTTTAAAACCAGCTTGTTTTCTTTCCTATAAAGTAGAAGATCCAAATTTCTCACAAATATCAAGTTCTGCTTCCAACGTACCAACCCCAAGCAATCAATTCAAAGTACATGCTTAAGTCCTGATAGGGAACGTTATGCTCACACTTAAAAGAGTATTTACGAAAGCCTGAAGCTTTTATTCATCATCTAAAACAATGGAAATCACACACCAAGCACATAAAGCCTATCACACCTAAAAAAAAATGCCACAAGTCAAAGTGGTACCAGAATGGGCACAATCAACTACATATGTAAATAATGATTTTTTTATTTTACATTTGTTTACAGGGAAAGTCTAACTGGACACAGGTTCTTCTTCAGTGGAGGCCCAGGGAGAAAAGCTCCACATTAAACATACATATTAGCAAAGCGTTGAGTACAATATTTACACAGTTGTAGACAGTCGCAAGTATCAATTGTTTAACATGCAAGCATAGCTTTCAAACATTTGATATCCTTTTGAATTCAAAGAAGCATAAACAGGAATTTACAGGTCTGAAAGTCTATCAACAGAACATTAACTTACTAGTCATCAGAGTTGAAGGAAGTTAGCTTGAAAAAGAAATTAGTGATACTGAGATTTATTCAGCCAGCTTAGAGGCAGTAATTATAATCAAGGGGAACAGGTAGTTTAATCCAGAGCAGCACACTGGCATAGCAATTTTTTGGATAAGTGAGTTTTTAGCATTAATTTGAACTATTCTGAGGTTGTGGTGGATATTATGTTGGGAGGTAGGGCATTTCAAATTTTAGCTACATAGTTGGAGAAGAGGGATTCACCAGTCTGATTGTTAGTGGTATTTTTTATCAAGTTTTGCTACTGGATTTTAGTGTTCTGGTACTGGACTATGGCTGTAATAGGTTTTGCAGGGCAGGTGTATTTTCTGGGCCATAGTTAGTTGGTTATATAGTAGGAGTTGAGGAAGCTCTAACTAGTTTGCTGCTTAAGTGCTGTATAGTGATGTGACCTAAAGTTTGAGTTGGTGGCCAATCTTGCAATTTTGTTATAGCGTGTCTCCAGTTTTGTTAGGTCTGATTTTCTTAGATTTGTAAATATGGGTGACGCATAGAGCAGGGTTGAGATCAAACAGGTTTGAGCTACAGTGGCCTTTGTGTTTTTTGTGAAGTAGAGTTTGTTCCTATACAGTGCACCTAGATGTTTGTGTACTTTTTTATGGTTTGAGATATGTGTATGTCAAATCACATGCTATTATCTATTTCAACCCCCAGAAGTTTAGTGTGATTATGGTGTTTCCCTTCACAACCACCAATACAAAGAATAATGGAAAAACAACCAGAAAGCAATCCAAAATTTTATTGCTCTTTAGCGCCTCGGCCAAATAGCCTTTCAAGAAGTAACATTCCTAGTCCACACTTCCCCTATATATACAAACCTTTGCACATCAATAAAACAACTAAACAGTTAAGAAAGTACAATAATAGAATAATAAAATGATTAACTAAAGCAAGTATTTTCAATTACATTCATAATTCAATCCCCTTGGTAGAAAAATCTTATATTTTAAAATAAATAATGCTTCTTTATATAATAATACATTTTTTATAAGTGCAACATCACCAGTTGTAAAAATCTTTTTCAAGAATTGTAGTCTGTATTAAAGAAGAATCACTAACTATTATGTTTGTCCATAAAGTGCATGGCTATAGAACTTTCTGCTCTCTGTTTTTTAATGTCCCCAACTCCCTCCTGCAGCTTGACTTTAAATTTCCTCTTACTCTACCAATATAGAACAGGTTGCAGGGACATCCAAGACAGTATATAACACCATCAGTGTCACAAGAGAATTTATTGTGAGGTTCAAATTTTTTCCATTGATTTTACCAGTTATGATCAACATACATTACCAATTGTTACAGGGTGTTGTACCCACACAATTTACAGGGATCATAATATTTTCATCAGGTAACACAAAATAGGACTTCACCAATTTATCCCTTAAGCTCTGTCCCCTTTTATAAGAGATAAATGTCTGGCTAACGATTATTTTATTTAACTTATCATCTTTCCTCAGAAAAGTCCAATAGTATTTAACCAGTTTACAAATTTCTTCACTCAAAAGTTGAAACAAAAAATGGTGGTGATTGATTGTTGATATAATATTAAAAGAGAGGAGGGGTGTAGTAGTTTTAGTGAGGTGGAACAGCAAAAGTTTGGTTTTATTGGGGTTCAGGATAAGGTGAGAGTTTGTCAATCATGTTTCAACTGCCATAAAGGACTCTTGTGTAAGTGATTGCAGTTCTTATATGGTAACAATTGCATATATTACTGTGGAGTCATCTGCATACTGAATAACAGAGGCATGTGGGCCTGAGGTATGGAGGTTGTTTGTGAATAAGGACAAAAGTAGGGAACCTAGTATGAAGCCTTGGGGAACACCTAGGGTCACAGGAAGAAGGGATGATAGGTTTCCTTGCCAATGTACTGCTTGCTGGCATCCACTCAGGTAGTCCTGGAACCAAGGAAGACTAGAGTGACAAAATTTTAGATCTGAAAGGGTGGTTGGGAGTTTGTGTGAAACCGTGTTGAAGGCTTTAGATAGGTCTATGAAAGTAGAGGATACATATTTATGATTGTTTCTGTGATGGTTTATTGTGTTGGTGAATGATAATAAAGCAGTAGTGGTACTGTGGGGTGGGCGGAAGCCATGCTGTGAATGGGACAGTAGTTTGTTTGCAGGTATTCCATGATTTGTGTGTGTACAATTCTCTCTAGTATAAGATAGCAACTGGAGGGTAATTATCTAGCTCTGTAGAGCTGCCTCCTTTGTGAAGTAGAATTATGTGGGAAGTCTTCCAAATGGTTGGGACCTGGTGTTCCATTATGGATCTGTTTATAAGTATTGAAACTGGATAAGCTATTGATTCGGCAGCTAGTTTTAGAAACTCTGCTGTTAGGTTGTCTACAGCTAGGGTACTGGGCTTCAATTTCTTAAGCAATTCTTTTATTGTTATAGTTGATATGGGTTGAAGGGAGAAGGAGTTATTGTCTTTTCTTGGGGTAGTAGTAGCTGGAGTTGGGGTGGGTGACTGTTTGTTAGAGAGGGCTAATATGGTTTTGGTAAAGTCTTTATTGAATTGGGTAGCAATATTTTCTTCATTATTAGTAGGAGCAGGTTGTGGAGTGCTAGTTTTTCCTGGCTGAAGTATGTTGTTTATTGCTGACCAGAATTTGTGTGGGTTACTTCGGTGTTTAGTTTGAATATCAATGTAGTAGTTAGTTTGGTCTTGTTTAATTAGTTTCTTTGCTTTGTTTATACATTTGCAGTAGTTTTGTTTTGCAACATTGGATTTAATTTTGTACCATTAATCCCAGGCTTTGTCTCTTGCTATTAGTAGTGACCTACTTTATTTTTTTAGCCATATGGCATAGTTAGATTTTACTGTTATGGTCCTGAAAGGAGCTTGTGTGTTAGAAAATATGGTATTATTAAAGTGTTGGACAGCTTCTTCCAGGGGAAGAAGTTTAAGTGGCAGGCAGTTGCAGTGTTTGAAGGAGTTTGTGAAGTTACTGGGGTTAAATTGCTTTTTATTACTTATTTGTTGGTAAGTAGTTTGTTTATTTGAGTTACTTCTTTGATTATGTAGGTTGGGAGATAGTTACTGAAGCAGTCCAGAAGACAGCCAAAGTGAAAGGAGTGGGTTGGTTTGTTTGTTAAGATCCAGTCTAGTATGGAATGTTTATTGGATGGTTTATTAATCCTGGTGGGGAGTTGTATGAGCTGGGTGAAGCCGTAGAGATTAATGTGATTAGTGGGGTTAACTGGAAGAAAGCTCACAAAAAAAACAGAGGAGAAAGAACATATAAGCAAAAACATGTCTTACAAGGAAGACGCATTCAAAAAGCTGCCCAAAAGAGCTTGGGAACATCTTTTGCTGCTATACCCAAAGGCAGCAAACAAGATCTGGAGAGAAGGAGAACTTAAGGTGCATTATTTTAGCTAAGAGAGGAGTGCAAGAGGCTGGAAGAGTCTAAAAGGTGCTGAGAGACTGCTGATTGTGGCTGACCTGTCCTGAGGTTAAAGTGGATGGACTGGAAAATGTTAGATAAACCAAGAAGAAACTTTGCAGTGTAGACAGTGTGCGTGCAGTTCACTCCTTGAATTACGTTTTGCACCTAGTTCACTAATAAAAATCAAACTGGAAAATACGTGCTACAAAATAATAAAATAGAAAATAGTAAAATAGTAGGGAGTCCACAGTTGAGTTAAAAATGGAATATCCTTTACTGAAACACACAAACTCCACAGTTTTTATTAGAGAACTAGGTGCATAACATAATTAAAGTAGTGAACTGCATGTGCACCCCCACCACACTGTGAAGTTTCTTCTTGGCTTGTTTTTGACCCAGTATAGGTTGCATACTGGGTTCTCTGAGACTTCGAGGAATACCACAGATTTGTCTTTTTGGAATATGTTACATAGCTTCATATGTACAGTTCTGAAGAAAAACTGGTAGGAAATGTGAAAAAACATGTAAGCACATCAAGGGACTCCATATCATCAAGTAAACACCATATTTAAAAAAGATGCATGAAAGACAGTTTGGAACAACATTGTGGATGGCTCACTAAAGACACCAGGAAATATTTTCCCCCACATAAAGGTGCAGAAAGATTGGAAAAGACTTTCTGAAGAAGATGCGCATTAAAAAAAATATAGAAGTCAAGAATGCACAAAGCCATTCTTATGATGGGTAGGGGAAAATAATCTGATAGTTAAGCAGGGTGTGAACCTTATGCAATGTTTAGGCAGACTAGTAGCTCCAAGTTTAGAGAAAGTTTAGGGGAAACAGGCAGACTATGAATGGCAGGTCAAGGGAAACAGGAGACTAGAAGCACTAACTGGACTTATCTGTTCTAAAGATATAAATACTTATAAAACTTAAAATAAGTAAGAATGCCTACTTAAAATTAGATACCTGAAGAAGACAGAGCAATTAAACCTCTACTGACCTTATGCATGCTTGAGCTTATCACATTATTCTTACAGTTAGACAATCAATAAGGCCAGCTTTAGGTGAAATGGAGCCCTACACAAAAGGACTCTATGGGACTTCCAACTGTGCATGCTCCCCCCTGCACCTCTCAGTACTCTTCCCCCTATGCCCCCAACACCAATACTGGCCCCTTACCATCCAGACAGAAGACTTATTTCTTTTTCAAAGTTTGTCTTCATTTTGAGCTTTTTCCTCCAACTTTTTAACAGACCCTAAACAGACAAGTTTCCACTGGAATACGTGTGGAGTAAGTAACTGAGCTAGAATGTAAATGTCATTATGTAGACAACAGTACATTGCATGGGATTACAACTGGGTCACTGATCACAACCAGTTTCTTATGTGCTCAAGAAGTGGATTTGAAGCTAGGAGGCATACTGCATGGATGCCAAGAAAAGAAGAAATTTAGAGATCCACCCATCCACAACCTCTTTTCCCATTTTTTGCACATGGGGTCGGGGTGTCACTTCAACAGTGACAATCATCAACAGCCAAGGTTTACACTGCTGGGTGGCTAGTTCATTCCACACCACGCATTCACACACACACACACACACACACCTACAGTCAATTTAATGTGTCCAATCCATCCTACTGCATGTCTTTGGAATGTGGGAGGGAAGCAGAGCACCCAGAGGAAACCCATGCAAACACAAAGAGAGCATGCAGACTCCACACAGAAGGCGCCTCAACTGAGAATTGAACCGGGGAACCTCTTGCTTTGAGGCAACACTATTTGCTGTGCCACAAATGAAAATCAGTTAGAAAAGGTGAAGAAAAACACTGACTGGGAAGAGTCCTGTAGCTGCTCTGCAAAAAGCAGTTCAAGATGTCCTCCAGTAATTTAGAGGAAAATCTAAATCAAACGTATTCAGAGCTGATTAAAATAAATGAAGCACTGAAGAAGTATATCAACTCAAATAGTAAAAGGCTAGAAAAATAAATGAAGCTTTTACTAGCTATTCAGATGAACTGATAAAACTACAAAAATCAGAGGATGAAGTGTAGAAAAGGTTGGGTGACTATGAAGCTTCTCAGGAAGAACTGTTTCAGAAAATGTTAGACTTAAAAGACAAGAGCTTACAGAGAAAATCTGAGAATTTCTGCTGTACCACATTAAACTGGTAGGATCAAACTATATTAATTTTATTAAAGCACAAATAGGCAGCTGGATTGGTATTCCACAGCAGGATTTGTTAACTGAAAGAACATAAACCTGGCTATGAGAAAGTAGCCAATACCTGTATTAGTACGGCTGCAATCATACCAGCAGAAAGAGTTGATCCTGACAATTGTGTGGCAGAAGGGAAGAGTATTAAAAACTGGAGAAAACATAGTGCTTGTGGAAAATGATTATCCAATGTACGTCAGGCAGAAAAGAAGCAAATGCATCCTAGCAATCAGGGAATGTCAACAGACATGTGTGAGATTCAAGCTGCTGTATCCAGCTGTCTTCAGAATATTTTTTCCTGCAGGATCAAAGGCATTTTTGATGCAGAACCGGATAAGGAGGAAACAGAAAAGTTTATCCAACAAAAAGTGAGTGATTAAACAGGGGACTCAGTTTCTTATGCTACTGACAGTAAAATTCATATAGAAAATCTGCCAGTGAAACATTTTCCAATGTTCCAAAGAAAAGTGCATGAGACACAAAAAACAACACAGGAATTAACTAGAAGAATCGGGAGTAAGTTGGAGTTGAACAACAGTCTGGTGTTGAGTGATGGATATGAACTACAAGAAGACCAGCAACACTGAAATTAGTGAGTAAATGTGAGATTATAAAGCATCAATCACATTTGTGAAACAACGCTTTGCAAGAAAAGGTGGAAGAGAAAGAATGGATTTTTTGTTGACTTTGTTAAACTTGTGGGTTGTGCTGTAAAGCGTATGCCTCACTTTATGTTATTAATGTTTAGAATGAAATAAAAGAGAAAAAGGTAACCAAGTAAAACAATTTTTGTTCTTAATATTTGTATAAAACATTGATATAAAGTGCATGTTATATGTAATAAAACAGGTCTGTGTTGTATATCGTCAGGAGGGTGAGTCTTTTCAGTAATTGTTGAATGTGATGAAAATACTAAAGTAAACAAGCACTTTTTAATTTTAAAAAATAATTTACAATGTAAAAAAAGAAGAAAGGCTGGACAAAAGAAGTTTACTCTAATATGCTGTATTCTTGTGCTGCTGGGGTGGGGTGCAAAAGTGCACTGATTATATTATATATACAGTTGAGATGTTTTCTTTTATTTTTACAAAGGTGAATGTCTGGATTAATGCCATTGGCTTAATCTAAAAACAAGTGATTTCTGTAAGCAAGTAGGCTTGAAAAATGAGACAAAATGATGAATTTCCTGAGAAGTGCTAAGCTTCCTGCATATGTAATGATATTAGCTTTTTTTTTTTTTTAATTTTAGCAAACATTCAGTGGGAGTCAAGAAATCTGCAGCTGAAGGCAGTTGTGCATTCTGTTTTGTTCTGAGTGAAACTGACAAAGACTCTGTATGCATCTGCAGCGTTGTTAGCTGTTTTTTTCTACTGCTGACCACGTTTCCATGGAGACAAGCTGGCTGCAGGTGGAAGCAATTAATCTTGAGAGTTCTGAGGATTGTTTTCTTAGGAAAATGCAAAATTTAAAGGTAAAAGTGCAAAAAGTACAGTAAAAATGTTTGAAATTATTGGAAGTTGGTAGGAGATAGCAGCTTCCCTAGCTGCCTTAATCGTTTAGTGCATTTAACAGAATAAAGAATAATTTACTTTTATTTAAAATAGACATTGCACTTTTTCTTAGGGCTAAAGGTTAATATTTTCTGAAAGCATAAAAGCTGTTTTCATATCTGGAAGTGGAACAGAGATAAGAAAATAATATACAGCATTCAGTGTAAGTAGGAGCACAGTACACTTTTGCATGGATAACTGTCATTTTAGATTAGGTAACAATAACTTTAATGACTGTGCTATTTATATTATTGTGGGATGTAAATGGCCTTATGTATAAAGAAAAAGCTAAGGGTATTGCTTTATGTTAAGAAATGCAGAGTGCAAACAGGAATGCTGCAGGACACAAATCTGAAAAGAAATGAACACTTGTATGTGATAAAGAAAGGAATTCAGGATGGATATTCAACAGAATATCAGGGACAAAGGAAAGGGGGAGTAATTACACTAATTGTTGGAGAAGCTCCAATAATGATAGAATAGGAATAAAAAGATAACAATGGTAGATTTGTGGCAGTAAAGTCTATTGCTAAGAGAGAAGGATTATGCAGGTGTGGATTTATATTCTACCAAAAAACTGTTAATATGGAGCTTAAGAAAATTTTGGGAGAAATAATCAGCTTTCATCACGGAATATTACTTATAGATGAAGAATGGAACTTGATTTGCAACAATGAGGATGTATCTGGGGGACTAAGAAGGGAAAATATAACAAAATAAGGTAGATTTATGAATACATTTCTTAAACTATTTGGTATGAAATGTGTGAATTCAGTAGTGGAAACCTGGGGAGAATTTACATATTATTCTCCAAGGTACAATAACTGGGCTAGACTAAAAATAAATTATATTTCACAGGAACGTGCATTTAACTGAAACCTTTGACACACATCCAATAACTATTTCAGATCATGCACCAATACAAACTAAGACAAAAATACAGGGTAATGACAGAATAGGAATAAAAAGATAACAATGGTAGATTTGTGGTTGTAAAGTCTATTGCTAAGAGAGAATGATTATGCAGGTGCAGGTGTGGATTTATATTCTACCAAAAAACTGTTAATATGGAGCTTAAGAAAATTTTGGGAGAAATAATCAGCTTTCATCACGAAATATTACTTATAGATGAGGAATGGAACTTGATTTGCAACAATGAGGATGTATCTGGGGGACTAAGAAGGGAAAATATAACAAAATAAGGTAGATTTATGAATACATTTCTTAAACTATTTGGTATGAAATGTGTGAATTCAGTAGTGGAAACCTGGGGAGAATTTACATATTATTCTCCAAGGTACAATAACTGGGCTAGACTAAAAATAAATTATATTTCACAGGAACATGTGCATTTAACTGAAACCTTTGACACACATCCAATAACTATTTCAGATCACGCACCAATACAAAACTAAGACAAAAATGCAGGGTAATGAAATAAAAATGACCACGAACCAAGAAAAAAAGTAGATAAAAACCAGTAAATCTTCAGAAAAAGGAGCCAAACAGGAACCACTTGCAATTGTCCTTGGAATTTATTGAACCATATAAATAAATAAAAATGAGATACTGGCGCTTTCCTACCCTCCCTTTAAAAAAAGAGGAATCTATGGAATGGGTAGTGGAAATTACTCATGAGTTATTACGGAAGCCAAACATTTCTTCAGATGTGAAAACTATTAAGTGGAATAAAATGAAAATGGAGTTTAAAAATATGGTAGAAATAAAAGAAAAAAGATACAGTTAGGAAATAATAAGAACTATTTAGAGGCCATAAACACCAAAAAATAGTAAAAGCACAAACAATTATATTTCCACAGAACGAAGTGCAGGAAGATGTAAACGCCCACAACCAATAAAGGCCATATTTAATAAATCAAAAACTCTTTAATAAGAAAATAAGAAAACAAAATAAGAAAACCAGTGCTTTCATCTCCACATTACGTGACTTTATCAAGATAAACCAAAAAGACATACAGACACCATTTAAACATGAGCATGCTCACACTGTAAACCAATCAGAACTTATCACTGATGAATACATGAATAAATTAATTCACTAAAGTCAGCCCACTTAACGAACTCAATACAAACCTTTTTTTCTTAAGGTAATACATGCCTAAGCACATAAAAGCTATACATAATGTAAGTACACATTACCAAATGCTTAAAATGACAAAATCATACAAATAAAAAAGCAGTATCACTATACCCTGAAAGTAGCACAAATATAAATAACATAAAATTGCACTGTAAGCTGTAAAACAACATACAGCCTCACTCAGCCACACAGTATGAATATACCTGTGTTGGCAATATAATGAACGAAAGGGGAAGAAGAGGACATGTTTAAAACAGGGAACAATATACATGAACTGCATATTTAAAAGAATTTCTACATATTAATAGATAACTATGACAAAATGTCATCAAAATTCAATAAATATATACATATAAGTTTTATGCAATAATAGTTATACATAAAACACTATAACTAATCAAAATTAATAACCACAAGAATAAATACAATAAATATATATATATATCATAATAAACCTTACAAAAATATAAATACATAAAAATTGTTATTCTACCAAAAACATATGTCTATGTAGAAACACACACACACACACACACACACACACACACACACATATATATATATATATATATATATATATATAAACATATATATATATATAGCACATATCATGTATAATTAAAAGAATTCTATATAGCCTTACCAAAATCAAAAATAATCATATCTCCAAAGCTTTCAATTAAAAAAAAACAAGTAATGGAGAATGATTCATTAAGCCCAGGCCATTGCATGGCATTAGTCCTAAGCTGCCACAGAGCTTCACATCTCTCTAATAGCAATGGCCAAGGGCCACCCCTTGGATTGTGCACAAAAGGTTCAACCACAATAAATTTAAAACTATGCCCCCTAAATTCTGCACAATGTTTGGCCAAGGCATTAGATTCTTTTTTCAATCTTATGTCCCACAGATGCTCATAAATGTGGTTCCTTAACTTCCGCTTAGTTTTCCCTAAATAAAAACAAGGACAATTTGAGCAGAAAACACAATATACAACTTTTTCAGTTTGACAATTACAATTTTTCTTTAGAACCACTTTGACGCTATTAATTTTATAAGTAGAAGCTTCAAAGATATATTTACAATAATTACATAAGCCACACTTCTTCATAGCACCCATACACGATTTGTGACCACCATCCCCAAACATATTCTTAAGAGAGCGACCCTTTCTATATACAGTTAAAGGTTTTTCACCCACACATTGTTTGACATCATTACAAGAGGATAAAATGACCCAGTTTTTAAACAAAATATCAATAATATCCTTGCTTTCTAAGCTAAAAGTCATAATAAAAGCTGATTGAAAATTTGGTTCACTAATTTCATTCTGTATGCTCGAAATAGGCAATAACAACATTCCCTACTGTCTGTAATATATTCAAGCTAGTATCACTCATAATACTAATAAATGTCACAACATTATCACAATTCAAAACTGCATTAAAAAGCCCCTCTCCCTTTTGTTGATAACCTCCAACATAAGAGTATTCACCAACTCAAAAGGATAGTCTCTTTTCAAAAAAACATATTCTTCAAAAGTTCACATTCAGAAAGAAAGGACTCAAAATGCGAAACCATACAGGCTGCTCTTACAAACTGACCTTTCACCACCCTCTCTTCTGCCTAAAAGGGTGGGAGCTATCAAAATGCAAGAAGCCATTCAAATATGTCTCCTTATGATGGATCTCAGAAACATATCTCCTTAATACATAATCTTTTTGTAACCTAACGTCAAGATAATTAATTTCATCAACACCAATTGCATGTGTAAAAGCCAAAAAATTGGTCAAATCATTAATGTAAGCCAAAAATTCAGTAACCATCTGCTCAGACCCATCCCAAAAAAAAATATATATATATATGTCATCCAAAAATCTTATGTACATTTTACAGAAATTCTTCTCCCATTGTAATATAACGATGTTAGCTTAAGGCCCCCACAAGGGGAACCCATAGCCACGCCAACATCTTGGATGCAATATTCTTTCTCGAAATATATACAATTTTTCAGGACTAAGTTAAGTAATTGTTCGTAAACATTAATACAAGGCTGAGGGATACCTTTATCTAATAAAAATTCACAAAACCACTCTACCCCAATATCTTGGGGAATAGATGAATACAAATCTTTAACATCTATGGTAATAAATAAGCCTGTATCCAAAAAATCCATACTAGTAATCCTATGTAAAAAGTCCCACAAGTCCTTGCATAATTTAACTTCTGCAAAAACCAAGGCTTTCAGTCTAATATCCAAAAACCTAGCAAGGGGATAAGTTGGAAATATCCTTATGGATTTTCGGCAAACCAAAGATGCAAGGGATCTTAGGGTGGGCCACCGACAAAAAATTGTACTCATCAATGGAGATAGAGCCATCAATGAACAGATCATTAAGTTCATTCCTAATCTTGTTATAATAGCCGTTAAGCTCATTTAATGATATCCTTTTATAAGCAACACCATCCAAGATTAACAACATTCTTGCATTATAATCATATATCCATAAGCACTATCCCTCCACCCTTATCAGGTTTTAAAACCTTAATATTCTTATTTTTCAAAATGAATAAACCTTCATTTTTCAGCTTCACTCAGATTCATGAGACATACTTTTCTCAGAATATTTCGTAAATCAATCGCACAAAGTTACTCAAACACTAAAATAGAAGGATGAACATGTGGGTTATACGTGCTGGATATAGGTAATGGGTTACTAACAGACTCAACAGACAAACAAAACATTGAGGTTTAACTTTCTAATAAAATGTTTCAAATCAATAAGTGTCTGAGCTAAATCAATATTTTTAAAAGAACAAAAGTCAGACCTTTCGCTAACAAATCACATATATGGACATCAATGTTCATGGTAGAATAGTTAAAAACATTAAAATTGCCACTAGAATTCTTAATTATGTTACAATTTTCAAAATCAAGTTCAAAACATCCTAATTCCACCCTCAATGACCCCCCCCTCCCCTCCAATAATTTGACACCCCCCCCCCCGTCCTCCATTCATAGGATATGTCCCCTGAATCTAATTGACCTGGTTGTTGCGGTTGTTCCAGAATAAGGGGAAACTCAAAGTACAGGAGGAGGTGTAACTGCAGAGTGCCAAAGAGAAAATAAGGGAGTATCTGGATAATATGCATGCATTCAGAAAGACTCCCATTAAGCAACTATTTTTTGATAACACCAGAGCACAAAAAATTTTAGCACAACTTAGGCAACATAAAGAAGAAAAGTCCGCCGTCAAACCTAGGGAATCTATAACAAAAAACAGAGAGGTATTAGAGATATTTTGGAAATTTTATGAACATTTCTATAAAACAGAAAAATAAAGGAAATCAAGAAAGAGCACAAATGGGAGTATTTATGGAAGACTTAAATATGCTTAAAGTGGATATAAAAAGTTTACACACCCCTGTTAAAATGTCAGGTTTTTGTGATAGAAAAAAATGAGACCACAATAAATCATTTCAAAACTTTTCATGTGACCTATAACCTGTACAATTCAATTGAAAAACAAACAAATCTGTTATGTGAAAAAATATAAAAAGTAAAAAATGTACAATACGCTGGTTGCATAAGTGTATACACCCTTAAACTAAACTAATACTTTGTTGCGTGTGCACACCTTGAACTAATACTTTGTTGAAGCATCTTTTGATTTAATTACAGCATTCAGTCTTCTTGGGTAGGAGTTTATCAGCATGGCACATCTTGACTTGGCAATATTTGCTCACTCTTCCTTGCAAAAGCACTCCAAATCTTTCAGATTGCGAGGGCATCTCTTGTGCACAGCCCTCTTCAGGTCACCCCATAGATTTTCTAATGGATTTAGGTCTGGGTTGTGGCTGGGCCATTCCGACAACTTTAATTTTCTTCCGGTGAAGCCATTCTTTTGTTGACTTGGATGTATGCTTGGGGTCACTGTCGTGTTGAAAGGTGAAATTCCTCTTCATTTTCAGCTTTCTAGCAGATGCCTGAAGGTTTTGGGCCAAACGTGACTGGTATTTGGAACTGTTTTTAATTCCCTCCACCTTGAATAAAGCCCCAGTTCCACTGAAGAAAAGCAACTCCAAAGCATGACACTGCCACCACCATGCTTCACTGTGGGGATGGTGTTCTTTTGGTGAAGCAAAGTGTTGTTTTTGTGCCAAACGTACCTTTTGGAATTGTGGCCAAAAAGTTCAACCTTGGTCTCATCATACCATAACACATTTTCCCACATGCTTTTGGGAGATGATGTATTGTTTTGCAAATTTTAGCCGGGCCTGGATGCTTTTCTGTGTAAAAAAAAGGCTTCTGTCTTGCAAACCTATCCCATAGTCCAGACAAATGGAGAATACAGGAGATTGTTGTCATGTAGTACACAATCAGTACTTGCGAGAAATTCCTGCAGCTCCTTCAGTGTTGCTGTAGGTCTCTTGGCAGCCTCTCTGATCAGTTTTTGTCTAGTCTTTTTTTATCAATTTTGGGGGGACATCCAGTTCTTTGCAACGTCACTGTTGTCCTGTATTTCTCCTCTTTTTGATGACTGTCTTCCATGGTATATCCAATGCTGTGGAAATATTTTTGTACCCTTTTCCTAACTGATACCTTTGAACAATGAGATCCCTTTGATGCTTTGTAAGCTCTCTGTGAACCATAGCTTTTGCTGTAACAGGGAACTGAATAAATGTCAGGAAAATTCTACTAGGACAGCTGAACTTTATTTGGGGTTAATCAGTCTCTCTTTAATTGATGGCAGGTGTCTACCCAAGAAGACTGAATGCTGTAATTAAATCAAAAGGTGCTTCAACAAAGTATTAGTTTAAGGGTGTGCACACACAACAAAGTATTAGTTTAAGGGTGTGCACACTTCTGCAACCAACGTATTGTACGTTTTTTTATTTTTTATATTTTTCTCCTAACAGATTTGTTTGTTTTTCAATTGAATTGTATAGGTTATACATCACAGAAAAGGTGGGAAAAGTTTTGAAATGCTTTACTGTGGTCTCATTTTTTTATATCACAAAAACATTCCATTTTAACAGGGATGTGTAAACTTTTTATATCCACTGTATGTCAGAGGTAGCTGAGGTTCAACAGTTAAGATAGGAGAAGATGAGATAAAAATGGTCCTGCATAATAAATCTGCAGGAAAGTCACCAGGAACAGACTGTAAGTTAAGATGGAAGAAGGTGATAACAGATCTGCTGAATAGTATTTTAAAAGGAGGGGAAGCACCAACATCTTGGAAGAAAGCTGCAGTGGCTGTAATACCTAAAGATGGTTATAGACCCATCAGACCCAGCTTCATATAGACCTATTTTAATTTTAAATCATGATTCTCAAGTGTTTATGTCTATACTAGCTAAAAGAACAGCAAAGGTGTTGCCAAAATTGATAGATACGGCTCAATGTAGCTTTCTGGAGGGGAGGCAAACATTTGACAACATTAACAAAACAATCATGATCAAATGGGAAGCATAATGTAAGAAAATACTGCTGTTGTTGGTGGGTGTTGATGCACAGAAAGCATTCGACAGCGTACGCTGGGATTTTATGAGTACGGCAGTGGAATAATTTACATTCTCTGAAACAATAATGTTAATTAGGAGAACATATGAAGGATCTAGGCAAAAATTAAAGTGGGTGTGATTCTTCCATGATAAGTTATGTCTGAACATAGGAACCAGGCAGGGGTGTCCTCATTCCTATTTATGTGTTTTATGTTTAGAGCCATTGGCAAAGAAAATAATGGAGTCAGATTTCAAGGATATAACTGGTACGGTAATCAAGAAAAGTTGGCTTTACTTGTATATGATATTATTTTGTACCTGATAAATTCAGAAAAGGACACATCAGTGCTATGGAACATTCTGCAACAATTTCATCTCTTTTCAAGATATAAAATTAATCAAGATAAAACAAATGCTATACTCAAATTATTTACCTACATAAAAAGTGGTTCAGCATCTTTTTAACTTTTTAATTTTCTTTGTTTTATGCGTTAGTGAGCTGAGTCTTCCAAACCCTTTTTGATTGTGATACAGACAAGGAGACAGATTAGTGCTAATTGATAAACATGGAATCATAAACTTAAGTGATGGTGTGATTACAGAACTGTTTTTTTCACTGCTGAAACTTCTTAACATCTAACAAATGGAAATGTGTACACACTGAGTAGATAACGAATTATAGTATACAGGTTAGCATAAGGAGGACAAAACATACAAATTTGTGCACTCTGAGTTTGAAACATGCAGATGTGCTTTATGTACAGTAGCACATTGGCAGTGATATGCAGCGGTAGTGTTGTTGCCTCACAGCAAGAGGTTCTCCCATTCGATTGTCGGCTGGAGCACCTTCTGTGTGGAGTCTGCATGTTCTCCCTGCAGTCGAGTGGCGTTCGAAAGACATGCGTAGAATGGGCGTGCCTTCATTGAAGGTTGGGCATCGAGCTGGCACCTCGGCATCCATAAAAAAATCTACTGCCAATCATTAGCGGACCGGAGTTCTGCTGTGGCGACCCCTAACCAGGAAAAGCCAAAAGAAAAACAACAACAACAAACTGGTTCAGCAACAACCATAGGTTGTTGAAAGGAGACGGTGTAGCTATAATATTTATACAGCATCTAAACATCCAGATCTTAAAATCATCAGCTCCACAAATAGGCAATGAAGAAATAATATATACCAACCTCAAAATAAACCAAAACAAAACCATCAACATAATTGGATGCTACTTCCCACCTGGCCAAAACATCCCTCCACTAGAAAACCTCCTCAGCTGGTCTACCCACCATCTCCACCAATAAACTATCATTTTAGGTGATTTCAATATTGACTGGCAATCCTGCTCTGGCAACCATCCAACCCATCATGTAAACCTTCATGGCTTCACCCAACTAGTCCAGTCGCCAATCAGGATAAATGAAAACTCCAGCAAGCACACTACCCTGGACTGGATACTAGTCAGTAAGAGTCCCCAGTCATATATAACAGGCTGCTTATCAGATAGCCTCAGTGATCACTCCCCAACATTCCTACTCAAAAAATACCTATACCAAGCTAAACCTGTCATCTACTGTCAAATATGTAAAAAACTAAACTTTAACCCACTCACACTCATCTCATCCCTCAAAGAATGTAACTGGCATCCTCTAAAGTACCTCAGTCTTGATGACGCAGTTGAATTTTTTAATACTACCTTCCTGAGCATCCTTAATTACCATGCCCCCATAATGCTTTCCAGAATCAAAGCATAACCTTCCCCATGGCTACAGAAAACCACTAATTCAGAAATGAAAAACAGGGATAAAGCCTGGGAGCACTGGCGCAAAACCAAAACCCCCTCAACTAGACAGAAATTCCTAGAACTACGCAATAGAGTCAAAAAGCTAATAAAACAGGACAAATTACAATACTACCAGTCTGCCCTAGACTCCTCTCAACACAGCCCCAAACAATTCTGGTCCTCCATAAACTCCATCCTCCACCGAGGTAAAGTCAGTACTCCTCCTCCTAACATCCCCTCACTCCTCAGAAAATATTGCTACCTCATTCAACACACATTTCACACAAACCATACTATCACTAGCTAAACAACACAACCCCCCTCCCCTCCAACCCACACCTTCAACCAGTAATCTCCCCACTGCCTTCTCTTTTTCTCCTGTACCTACCTCTAACATAAAAAAACTATTAACTAAACTTAAGCCCACCAGATTAGCAGCAGACAACCTCCCAAGTGAATACCTACAAATCGCAGCTGATGCTCTGGACTACCCAGTATCCATCTTGATTAACCGATCTCTGTCAGAAAGTTACGTTCCCACACTGTGGAAAGTATCACATATAATTCCCCTCCACAAAGGTGGACCCTCCACAGAACTAACCAATTACTGCTCCACAGCTATTCTCTCTCCACTCTCCAAAATACTAGAGAGATGCATACACTCTCAGGTCTCAGACTACCTCCTTACTAACAACCTCCTTTCCAATACTCAGCATGGTTTCCGACCAAACCATAGCACCACCACTGCCTTACTCTCCTTTACTAACACTATCCTTCAGCATAAAAACAATGGCCATCTCTCCTCTGCTACTTTCCTAGACCTATCTAAAGCATCTGACATGGTCCCACACAAACAACTTATCTCTGTCCTCAATAACCTATCCTTCTCACAATCAGTCACCAACTGGTTTCAGAGTTACCTGTCTGACCGCCAACAATCCGTTGTATGGCAGAATGACATATCTCCCCAACTACCTGTCTCCATAGGGGTTCCCCAAGGATCCATCCTTGGACCCCTACTCTTCTCTGTTTTCACCAATAATCTAGCCTCTGCCACCAAACATGGCACACTAATACAATACGCAGATGACTCAACCATCATCTGCTCAGCCCAGTCCCTACTCAAACTGCAAAAAGTCACACAGGAAGCCTTTTCCTCTGTTGAAACTTGGTTATCCGATACCCAATTAATACTCAACCCAAACAAAACTAAACTACTCATCTTCCAACCCACCAAACATACTCAAAACAACTCTCACTTTAACATCACAGCAAAAGACAACACCACTATATACCCAACTGAACACACCAAATTGCTAGGAGTGGAAATCGACAGTAAACTAAAATTTGACATTCACATATCCTTGACCATAAAAAAAGTCCACAAAAAACTAGGAGCGCTATACAGAAATAAGCAACTTCTCACCAAAGCAGCTAAGATTTCAATAGCAAATTCCCAACTTATCTCCACCCTACTTTATGCCTGTCCAATATATACCAACCTAAGGCAATGCGATCTAAACAAGCTAGAGACCTGCTACAACAAAATCGCCAAATTCGCCACAGGGGCATCCTACCATAGTCACCACTGCCTCTCACTTGCTGAACTGGGCTGGCTTGAACTCCCTCACCTCCTTCAATGGTCTCAACTCTCACTCACCCACAAACTAGTAAATCATCCACTAAATGTCCCATCCCTCCAGAATCTACTCCAACCCTATCGCACCACCAGAACCGCTAAGATCCAGCAACAAAAATCACTTGCAGATCACTAAAGCCAATAACTCTGCTGGTGAAGCACTATTCTCTTGCACCATAGCCAAATTTGGAACTCCCTCCCACCCACAATTACCTCCATACCATCATGCACCCACTTCAAAACTTTACTAAAAGCGCACCTAAAAACATGCTGGCTATGCCCTTGCAACTCCCACTCTAATATCACCCTCCCCATCCAACCACTACCTTTCTTTCCACTCCACTAACTACCTTGATTATAGCAAGCTCAGATGGTCATAAGCCAGTACTTATTATACAGCAGGAACTTCTTGTTGTAACATTTGTTAATGTCTGTTATGTACTTCACAGATAAAGATTCTAGTTGTCTACTGATGTACTATGTTCTTCATCTGTAAATATGTTGTAAGTAATTGCTATGTAAATTGTTAATCGCTATGTAATCCAATGTAACTACTGTCGGTTTATTTTAACTGTGGAGCTTTGCTCCCCAGGCCTCCGCTGAAAATGGACCTACGTCCAGTCGGACACTCCCGGTCAACAAATATAAATAAATAAATAAATAAATATTTATGGGAACAAAATAAGATGATGTATTTAGGAGTACGCATTAAAAATGCTTCTGTTATGGCAGCTAAGGATATGTGGGAAGAGGCTAAGCAAAAGATAATACAAAAAAATGAGAAACTGGAAACTCTTGTTAATGGATATGGATAGTAAAATACAAGCAGTGAAAATGTTTTTAGTCCTTTTGGTTTTATATATAAGTCAGGCATATTTTTAACAACCAAAGGAGAAATAGTTGAAGGAATTTATTTGGGAGGGGAAGAGGTCAAGGGTTAAGTGGTACACATTGTCCCTTACAATAAAACAAGGTGGTTTAGGATTACCTGATTTGAAGGGATGTTTTAGAGCTACACAATTAAGGCGTGTGTGTGTGTGTGTGTGTGTGTGTGTGTGTGTGTATATATATATATATATATATATATATATATATATATATGGGTCCCCTTCACATGGTCAACATTTCAGAATATCGAAGACCATATGGCCGAGACCATATGATCGACATTCGAAATGTCGGCCATGCGGAACCGGCATCTCCAAACAGTGCGGAATGGAAAGCTTTCCATCTGTATATTTAAGTTCCGGGGGGTGGATTTTGTTGTTCTTTTTTTTTTGTATGGTTGACATTTCGAATATCGATCATATGGTCTCGGCGCAAGGATTATTTTGGATAGACGTACTGCTTACTGTTCGTTTTTGCACGTTTCAGAAGTGGGAAAACTCTGAATAGTTTTAGATTCACGAGAGTTCGTGGACTCGGTTGGTGGTCTTACAATTTTGTTTTCTTCTGGTTTTACTACTTATTGGCTTATTCTGAAATGTCGGCCATATCAAGTAGACCCATACATACACACACACACACATATATATATATATATATATATATAGATAGATATATATGACACAAGCAGCAAATTACAATTCAAAGTAAAAAGAGATGATGATAATGATGAAGTGGGGGGGGGGGTGATTCAAGAATTAGTGGGATAATGGATGCAGATCCTTAAGGAGAATAAGAACAGCCATACATAGCATTATATTCATAAAGTAGCAGAATGTATTCTAAGAATTAAGCCAATGAATGACTGCAAGTAAGGGTATAGAGAATAGGCAAGAGGGCTGGAATTCACTGGAGAAAACTCATAAGGAACGAAGATACTGGGAGCAAATAACTAGACAGGGAAGGATGAAGCTAAGAAGACATCTGGACTGCAGGCTAAAGACTGTTTTCATTATCAGGAACTGATATCAAGAGTACAGCCAAATAGAAAGGTATGGGGAACCCTAAGTGAATGACCTGCTCTGGTAGAGGTTTTAGTTGAATCTAGAACAGAAGCTGCTGTTAAAAAAGGGATAGTTAGTAGGGCATATAAAGTATTGCACAATAACTATAAGACTCCAGCAGAAGAGGTTAAAAAAGATTGGGAACAGAGACTGGATAAGCAATTTATAAGGGAAGAATGGGAGAACATATTTATGTCTTACAAGTATGCAACAAAGTCTAGGTTATTCCCAAGCACACTCCAAAGAATATTTCCTCAGACAAATGGCAACTGTTGGAGATGTGATGGGGAAGAAAGAGGTAACTGGGAATATATGTTTTGGGAGTGTAATTAGTTGACAGAGTTTAGAAACTCCCTTCAGAGTACTCTTTCAGAAATATCAGGTAAGCAAATATGTATAACTAAGGACATGATTCTTTAGAGCTGGGACACAGGAACTGAATTGCCCTGACATAGTAAGGCCTTTTTAAGTTTAATTACGGTACCTGTCAAAAAGCAATTACTAGAAAATGGAAATCAAAGTCTAAGTCAATTGTATTTGAAGTACTGAATATTGCAACAGAGATAAAAGAACTTGAAGTGGGATCTTTAGAAATAAGCAGAAGCAAATTACATAGAAAGAAATGGAAATTGTGGGAAAAATACAAGCAGAATAATGTGCTGGAGGAGGAGGACTGAGGTTTAAGAAAAGGCAGGAATCGAGCAATTAATGTAAAGTTTGACTGATGATAGCAATAAAAAATATATGCAATGTATAATGTATGTAACAAGAAATGTTAATATTCGTCGTTTTCTTTAATATTAATGTACACTTGCCTGTGTCTTAAGTGATAATTTAATAAAGGGGTTAAAAAAATACATGGATTCCAAGAAATTCAACTCAGAGAAGAATCTTGAGTGTGAATTTCTTGGAATCTATCTCAAGAACACAAACTGAAGTCAGAATGGGACACCTGATCACAATTCTTTGTTATACCCTGGAGTTTTCACTGGCTCAGTAAGTAATCAGTTTAAGAAGAAATGTAGGAGAGTGAAAGCATCTCACTGCTTTACATCATGTTGATGCTCAAACAGCAGCCAAAAGTTAAGATCAGGGGAGGTCATGGTGCCTCTTTACTCATCCCTCATCAGGCCCATAATTGAGCACAATGCCCCTTTTGGGATGTACCTTACCAGACACCTGCAGCAACTGGAAAGACCCCAAAAGTACCTCACCAAGAGGATCAAAGGGCTCAAACAGATGCCATATGCTGCCTGGTTAAAGAAACTCCAGCTCTACTCAGTGGCATACCGCCTGTTCAGAGGCGATCTGTGCCCGACGTATAAAGCCATGTCCAACCCGGAATTAATGGACATGCTGCACCTCAGAAAATCCAAATCCCATCGAGCTACGCTCGAGAGACTTGAACCTCAGCACTGAAATAAATAGGACATGCTGGAGGGACAGATTCATAACCCAGAGGCTCCCTTCACTCTGGAATAAAATCCCAGTCCAGGTTAGGCAGAGTCCCTCACTGACTCTCTTCAAGAGGAATCTTGATGAGTGGATGGGAGATCGTAGGTTTACCCTGGGTATCACTTCTGTGTCACTGTTAGACAGAGGCACAGTATACTAACCTCGAAAAAGGGCATAGCAAAATAAATTTAAAATGGGTGGCAAAAGCCAAACACATTCTGGCTAGGCTTATAAATGCCCTAGGGCAGACAGCCTAGTATGAACCTATGAACCTATGAACCTATAAGTTAAGTCTACAGCTGACACTTTGCTCTGTCTTACTGTGTTTTGTTGTCTGCATGGCAGAAAAAGTGTGTTACAGCATTTAAAGGTATCATTCGAATTCTGATACAGCTTTACAGAGGCTGCCATCTGTGTGGCAGCACCAACATCTTAACAGTGACATTAATACAAAAGAACCATGCTATAGCAAGTTTTTCTTCTTTATTTCAGAGTGTAATTAGCATTAACCATGTAAAACAAAATGGAACTCTTCTGTAGAGACAAATGGCAAAAGAGTAGCTAGAATGCACCCAAATAAAGCAAACAACATCAAACTAACACATTTTCCTGTAAGGACTAAGTATTTAACAAATTATTCTTGTTAACTGGCATCTACAGAAACTATTAAAATGCTTGCTTTTGCATCCTTGTCACAAGGAGAAAGTACAGTTCTGTACACTTACCATAAATGTAGATGTTCGAGTGTATTCACTGTAGCAGTCATTACATTAGGGTAATCTGCTGGCAGGTTGCCCTCAGTTGGCCTGAATAACAAAGTCTTGGGTTCTGCATCGATTGCTGTCTCCTCTTCCAAGACGTCAGGTCATCAGGGGTATAAAACATGCAGCCGACGTCATTTTATTCAGTTTTTCTTGCCCCAGATGTCAGGTGCCCCCCCAAATGGGGAGCAAATATATATATATATATATATATATATATATATATATATATATATATATATATATAGACTGTAAATTTATAAATGCACTTTTAGCAACATAAACTTTTACCTTCAACTAAAAAGCAAATACACCACAAAGGCTTTTGAGTATAGTGAAGGAAAGAAAAGGTATAGAATGCGGGATGGCGGGTGGGTAACCCGGACTGCAACAGTGAATACACTCGAACATCTACATTTATGGTAAGTGTACACAACTGTACTATGTTCTTCGTGTTTCACTGTTGCAGTCATTACATTTGGGTAGAATCCCAAAGCTATGGATGGGAGGATGGAACTAAATAGCATTAGAAGCGGCTATAAGGCCCTGCAGAACTGCAGTGGCAAAGCCTGCCCTGGATTTGGAGAAGAGAGGCAAATGATAATGCTTTGTGAAGGTATGAACAGAGCTCCAAGTAGGAGCCTCTAGAATTTCTTTGGTTGGAACCCCTCTGAGAAAAGCTGCTGAGGTAGAGGCAGCCCTGGTGGAATGTAACCTGATCCCCTTGGGCACAGGTTTACCATGGTGCAAGTAGCAGAAACGAATGCAGTGGCTTATCCACTTAAAAATAGTCTGCTTTGATATAGACTTCCCCTCTGACCCTGCAGCAAATGCTACCAGTAGTTGCTCAGACTTTCTTAGAGATTTGGTCCTGTTTAAGTAGAATCTTAGTTGTCTGTGTACATCCAATGAATGCAGAATCCGCTCCTCCTTGTTCTGCGGATTTGGGTAAAATGTTGGCAGGTGAATTGTTTGGTTAAGAGCCACACTGGATACCACCTTAGGTATAAAAGAAAGATTAGTCCTGAGGGACACCCTGTCCGGGTAAAATGTAATAAAAGGATCCACAGCCATGAGAGCCTGTAGTTCTGAAACCCTTCTTGCTGAAGTGACTGCCAAGAGGAAAGCTGTTTTCCAAGATAGAAATTTTATATCCGCAGTAGCTGCTGGTTCAAAAGGAGGCAGGGTGAGTTTTTCCAGCACAAAGTTGAGGTCCCATGCAGGAGTTGGTGATCATCTGGGAGGCCTTACATTTTTGGCCCCTCTAAGATACTGTTTAAGGAGAGGATGAAAAAAGAGGGGAGGCTCTGTGTTGTAATGAGCCGATATGGTACAGGCATGTATTTTTATTGAAGAAAAAGATAGGCCCTTGTCAAGCATCTCAGTCAAATATTGTAAAATCTGAGGAATATTGGGCTTTCCAAAATGACATACATCACAGATTTACTGAGAGGTGTTGTTTGAATAATTAAATGATCAGTCATGCTGCAAGGTTCAGAGTTTGGAGCGGAGTGTGCAGAATTTGATTGTTCTGCTAAGACAGTAGATGAGGTATTTGAGGAAAGTACCAAGGAGGAAGTTGAGACATATTCCTTAGAACTGGGTACCAGTGCTGGCGAGGCCAGTCCGGAGCAACTAGAATCATTTTTGTTTTTTCCTGTCTGACTTTTAGTAAGACCTTGGAGAGAAGAGGCAGAGAGGAAAAGGCATAGACTGATAGGTTTTTCCAACTGAAGGACAGGACATCCACTTTCCATGCTTTCTTGTGATAAGTTCTTGTGCAGAATTTGTCCAGCTGATATTTTTGGGGAGAGGCAAATAGATCTATGTCTGGGCTCCCCCATTTCTGTGCTAACATGCTGAGGATTTGTGGATCTAGTTTCCATTTGTGCGGGTCCATAAGATTTCTGCTCAGGTCGTCTGCCAGAGTAATTTGTTTTCCTGGCAGGAATTGAGCTTGAAGATGTATTTGGTAAGTCAAAGCTGTGTTCCACAATGCCATAGCTAGTCTGCAAAGGGGGTAGGAATGTGTACCCCCCCTGCTTGTTTATGTACCACATAACTGTGGTGTTGTCCATCTTTATCAGTAGTTGTCCTGGATGAAGTAAGTCCTTGAAGGCTGTCAGAGCATTCTGAACAGCTAGCATCTCTTTCTGGTTGATATGCAGATGCATTTGTTTTGGGCTCCATTTGCCCTGAATGCATCTCCCCGCCAGGTGGGCCCCCCAAGCATAGTCTGATGCATCTGTAGTTAGGGTTTGGGTGGCAGGGGGTAGAGTGAATGACAGTCCCTTGTTTTGGTGACATGTCTCTGCCCACCAAAGAAACTCCTGTTGTAGGCAGGGAATGAGAGGAATCATTGTCTCCAGACTGTGACAATGTTGACTCCATAAACTTTTTAGGTACCATTGAAGTTTCCTCATATGCAGTCTCGCATATGGAATTAGTAGAATGCAGGATGCCATGAACCCCAAAGCCTGCATAATTTGTCTTGCAGATAACTTGTTTTTTGTCACCATTTGTTTGAAATTTGTTGTCAGTTGCCTTTGTTTGTCTGGCATAAGGTAAGCCATCTGGGCAGTTGTATTCAAGCTTGCACCCAGGAATGTAATTATTTGAGAGGGTACCAGTTGGGATTTCTTTTAATTTATTGTGTACCCTAGGCATGTTAGAAGCCCTTTTACAAATGCCAGATGTTGAAGAAGAGTGTCCTTGTCCTCTGCTTGAATGAGACAGTCGTCCAGATATGGATAAATTTGTATGTTTCTTTGTCTGCAGAATGCAATTACTGGTGCCAGGCACTTTGTAAAAACCCTGGGCACAGTAGATAAGCCAAAGGGCAGTGCAGAGAATTGGTAATGCCAAAAACCTGCCTTGAAGCGGAGGTATCTTCTGCATGATTCCCTTACTGGGATATGCAGGTATGCCTCTTTTAATTCTAGAGTCACTAACCAAGCGTTCCCGCCCAGCATAGGCAGTAGCTGTTGTAAAGTCTGCATTTTGAATTTTGGAATGTCCAGGAACGTGTTCAAAGTCGATAAGTCCAGTACTGGACACCAGGCATGGTCTTTTCTGGGTACCAGGAAAAGTCTTGAATAAAAACCTTGTCCTTTTTCTTTTTTTCTGGTACTGGTTGAATAGCCCCCATAGCCATGAGGGACCTAACTTGTTTCTGAGCCTCTGCCCACTGATTTTGTGGCAGATCTGGCCAACCATTTGGAACTGGCAAAGTATGGAAATTAAATCTGTACCCCTGGGATAGTATGTTTAATACCCACCTGTCCTGGGTAATTAAACGCCAATTTTGAGCAAGAAGTGCTAGTTTTCCCCCCAAAAGGGCTGCCAAAAGATAAGTGCTTGGTGAAGGTAGAGGTAAGTCATTGAGATGGCTTACTGTAGGGTTGTGCTTTGTTTCCTCCAGATTTGGAGGTGGAGGCACCACATTGCTTTGACCTGTAAGAACCCTGTGATTGGTATCTGGAGCCTTTTGAGTGCCTGGATTTGCCTTGAGTGGTTCTATTGGACACAGGAAAGGACCAATTTTTAGTAGGCCAGTGCCTACTGAACCTGGACGGCTGTACTTAAGAAATCTTTTACAGTTTGCATAGATTGAGCTTTGTCTTCCATTTTCTTTAAAACTTCTTCTGCTTTATTACTAAACAGAGTATCATGCTGCAAGGGGGCATCCAACAATTTAGCTTCAACATGATCAGGCAGATTTTGCTCCTTGAGCCAGGCATGCCTTCTAAACACAGATCCAGTAACTGCGGCCCTGCAAGAGGCTTCCAAGGAATCAAAACCACATTGCAAAGTATGCTTTCCAACCTGTTCTGCTGAATGCAATAATTCCTGTAATTCTTTATTTTCCACACAATCAGAAATCAACATAATTTTCTGTTTCAGTAGGACCATAACATGCTGTTGATATTTAAGCATATGAAACTGGCAGTTTAAGGCCCTAACTGCCAAGTTTGCAGACGTACAAACTTTCTTTCCCCATCTATCCAGCGCCCTGGAATCTCTATCAGAGGGGGGTAGGATTTTTGGCTGTAGAGGCCTTTACACCCTTGGGACCCTGTGAAATAGTCTCAGGATCAGCAGCAGGATTTTTGAATAGAAATTTGTGGGAGTCAGGAAGCCTGTAATATCTGTCTGACTTGCTAGGAGCCGGAGGTAGGGAATCAGGAGCCATGCTTGATTCCGAAAACACATCATCAACAATGTCTAATACAGGAGGTATTGCCAAAGGACTATGCTGAGGAAGAAGAAGGAAATCCCTAAGACTCTTTTTTGATTCAGAGAAGTCCTGACTCTCCCAGTGAAAATGTTCCCTTAAAGTATGCAAAGTTTCTCCAAAAGAGTAATCCTCAGGAGGAGATGCAGATGGGATGGATGCTTCTGCATCAGAATCCACATAGTGTGGAATAGAAAATTCCTGACCAGAGGAATCAGAAGAAATGGAAACTGGATCTAAAGATTCATAATCAGTGCCTTGCCTAGGCCTCTTAGCAGGGGGGGGGGGGAGTTGGGAACCCCTGATCAAGGTAATTAAGTCCTCAGCCATTTTGATCATCTGTTTTTTAGGCATAGGGGCCTGTGCACGTGGCTCATGCATCAGTTTTTTAGACATAGAAGATGTTTTTGATCTTGTTTTTGAGGCTGGCGTCGGTTTAATATAAAAATGTTGAAACCTGAAAACACCCTCAGAAGCTGGTGCCTGCTCAGCGGCGTCGGACCCATCCAAGGGAGAGACATCCACGGGTTCAATACTCTGAGAATCTCGTGGCATACCGGACTCTGAATGGGTCTCGGTAGAGGCCTGCGACTTAAAAGTAGCAGATATCAGGGGCTGTGAAAGCGCCTCACTGAGTACCGGCGACTGGCTTAGGAGAAGCTTTGTCGTCGATTTTGGACCTCGACGATCTGTCTCTGTTTTTTTCTTTGCGCTTTTTGTGAACTCCGGTTTTCGGATTGCTAATCGACGACATTTCAGGATAATTAAATCTTGAGCCAAAATATTTAGAAGCAAAAATATACTGACGCTTAATAGTGCATTGGTTAAATCTAGCAGAAAACCGACAGCAAGGCACGTTATGATCTGGGCCTAGGCAAGGAATACAGTACAAATGAAAATCTTTATGAGGTATTTGCTTCCCACAAGTAATGCAATTATTAACTTTTACTGACATCGGTAAGGAGCAAGAAAAAGTTTCCTCATCGGGGTACTTAGCTTTAGTTTGAAGACTTTGGTTCTGAAACTCGAATGCGAAAACTTCAGGAGTCGGCCGACCGGCACTTGTGAACTGCTTCTGCTTCGGGCACCGCCCGGCAAGAAAGACTGAATAAAATGGCATTGGCTGCATGTTTTATACCCCTGAAGACCTGATGTCATGGAAGAGGAGACAGCAACCGACGCACGACCCAAGACTTTGTTATTCAGGCCGACTGAGGGCAACCTGCCAGCAGATTACCCTAATGTAATGACTACAACAGTGAAACACGAAGAACATCTAAATGATCCTGTCAAATCCTACAGCCACACAAAGTACAACTTTGTGAAGTGCAGTACGTGATTAGATAAATTTATGCCTCCTTGGTTGTTCTTATTTTGGGAACCGTACTTGAGAACATAGCCTCAAGTATCACTTGATCAGTTCTACAATGCAGGAAATAATGAATACTACAATACTGGAAAAGCAGACTTCTTTTTAAATTTCCTATAAAAACATTACAGAACCAATGAAATCTAAAAAAAACTACACCACTTCTGTATCCCTACTCAAGGTACCAAGGTTATTACTTCCAGGGATTTCTCAGTGTGCAAGAATAACTGACGATTTAAAGAATCCAGTATCATTCTGATGAAGGAAATCCTTTATACATACATTTCGAGCATGGGAATTAATGCCCTTCTAGCCTGCCAATATACAAAAACAGTTGTTCCCATAAGTGACCAGGCTGTTACTAGAGCTTGCTTTAATGTAATTTGATAGTGCATTCCATTCATCAGCTGCTCTCTCACAGAACCAATTAGTACATTCCTCATGCTTATAGAATAGTCTACACAAGTTGTCTGATGATTCTGTACTGGTTTTTGATAAACCCATACATTCTCTAAGGCAAGTTGCCTCTAAATGTCCTATACCTGAATAAAATGTCATCTTAAATATCTATATGGTCCCCTGCCACAAACAAACTATACAACAGAAGAAAGAAACTGTTGCAGAAAAGAGGAAAATCCCAGGATGCAAAAACTCCCTTACCAGCCTCAGTAAGAAACTAAGATCTCTCAAAAATCGTCCAAAGCTAGTTACGAAAATAAAATTGCCAAAGATTCCAAAGACAACCACAAGGCATTCTATAGTTATGTCAAGAATCTAAATGGCAATGCTTAGATATGCTCTGAGCTACAACAGAATGGCATTAAATATACTAATCCCAAGGATATTGCCAATATTCTGGCAGATCGATTTAGTGCCAACTTCACCCCCCCCCTAAAGGGCCCATCTCAATAACAAAAGATTGCCAAATTCCAGTAATCACAGCCACAGAGGTAGAAACCGCACTTTCCAAAGGTAAGAACAGAGCATCCATGGGACCAGATGACATCCCAGGCTGTGTACTACATGAACTACAAAATGAACTGGCACATCACCTAAGTGTCATGTTTAATCATAGCCTCACCTCAGGCTTCGTGCCCACTGAGTGGTGCACAGCTACAGTTATCCCACAATACAAGGGGGATCCACCTTGGATCCTGGGAACTACCGTCCCATCAGTCTGACGAGCCTGATCTGCAAGGGCATGGAACGCATTATCATGGAACTTATAAACAAAGACATTGGCAACCTTCAAACACTGGACGCCACCCAGTTTGGGTTTGTGAAGGGCCGATCTTGTCTCCTGAACCTGACTGACTTCTACAAATCAGTATCCAGAGCTGTGGGCAAGGGTAAGGCAGTCCACACAGCCTATCTGGACCTCGCCAAGGCCTTTGACACCACCCCCCACTCTGGAATCATACATAAACTTACTAAGCTGGGCAAAAATCCCTACGTCACTCGATGGGTTGCCAGCAGGCTTACTGACAGAACCCAGACTGTAAATGTAGCCGACTCCAAATCTAGCTCCAGACAAGTGACAAGTGGAATACCTCAGGGTTCAGTCCTGGGACCACTCTTGTTTGGCATCTACTTCTCTGAAGTACAGGCCAACACTAAGGGACTCTGGCTAACGAAGTTCGCAGATGACTGCAAACTGGGAGCCACTACTGAATTCCCCAAATGATGTGAATATTCTACAAAAGGGCCTTACAGAAACAGATGCTTGGTGCCAGAGCCATGGGCTCAAGCTTAATGCCAAGAAATGTATAGTTATCCACTTTGGGAAAAACCATGTATCCATGAATTACCAAATAGGTGGCAGTACACTAAACACCGAAAGTGTGATGAGAGACTTAGGGGGACAGTGGTCTCACCTTCAATAACCACATCGCCACAACATTCAGGAAATCCTTCTATGCGGCACACTTCATCACTAAGAGCTTCTCATCCAGAAAAAAGGAAGTCATTGTCCCACTGTACTCATCCCTCATTAGACCCATTATAGAGTACAACGCCCCGTTTGGTATGTACCTCACAAGACATCTGCAACAGCTGGAAAGGCTGCAGAAATACCTCACTAAAAAAGAATCACAGGCCCAAAGCAGATGCCCTATGCTGACCATCTAAAATAACTCCAGCTATACTCTGTGGCATATCGTCTACTCAGAGGCGATCTCTGCTTAACATAAAAGGCCATGTCAAACGCTGAGCTGCTGAACATCCTACACAAAGAAATCCCAACCCTCAGAGATGCACGCTCAGGGATCTAAACCTTGTCATCACAATGAACAAAACATGCTGGAGGGATAGGCTCCTGACCCAGAGACTCCCCATATTCTGGAATAGACTGCCCATACATGTCAAGCAGAGCACCTCCTTGGTCCTCTTCAAAAGGAACCTTGATGATTGGATGGGAGATGGAAAATTCACCCCGGGGATCACGTCAGTCGCCCTGCTAGACAGGGGTCCAGGGAAGTAAATATTGTGGGAAGAAATATCCAGGGAATTGTTATGGTTATGCTTGTATAGGCCCTAGGGCTGACAGCCTAGTACTAACCTATGAACCTGTACTAGTTCAGATATTTTAGTCTTTCATAATAACTTAAATTTTTGTACATTTCTGCTGTACTTTTTCCAGTTTACTCATGTTTATTTTCGTATAACGTTTCCATATTGTTATTCCATATTCAAGACTGGGTCTAATGTAACTAACAAACAATGAATTCCACAGTTCTGACTTCCTAAACTTTATAAATCTTTTTATACAACCTATAGTTCTATAACTAACTAATTGGGTGATATGATTAGAAAAACTCAAAGCTGGATCTACCCATATATCCAGATCCTTAAATGAATCTACAGATTCAATCAGTATGTGCTGAACAAAAAAATAATTTACCTTTCATATGGTTCTCAAATCTCATATGCTTAGTTTTTTATGCATTTATCATCATATTATTCTTGTATGGTCAATTTAGTCAAGCTCTTTTGCAGACATGTCCTATTTGTAGCACATGTAATCAGTTTACCTGATTTCAAGTCATCTGCATAGAGACTGTAGAACACCTCACATGAAAAAGACAGATAGGTTCATAGGTAGGTACTAGGCTATCTGCCCGAGGGCATTTGTAAGCCTAGCCAGAGTGTCAGCTTTTGCCACCCCATTGATTAATTAACTGAGCCTCTGTCAAGAAGAGCCAATGAAGTGATCCCAGGTGTATTTTCTGTTACCCATCCACTCGTCAAGGTTTCTCTTGAAGAGTGTTAAGTGAGGGCTCTGCCTAATGTAGTTAGGAATTTTGTTCAACGCATGAGGAGTCTCTGTGACAGGAATCTATCCCTCCAGCATGTTCTATTTATTGTTGTGGCGAGGTTTACATCACTAGAGCGAATGGCTCGCAGTGACTTGGATTTCCTTAGGTGGGGCATGTCCATCAATTCTGAGTTGGACATGGCTTTGTAAGTCAGGAAGAGATCACCTCTGAGTAAGCGATATGTGACTGAGTACAGCTGGAGTTTTTCCAGTCGGGCTGCACAGGACACATGTTTGAGGCCAGTAATCCTCTTGGTGAGGTACTTTTGTGGTCTTTGTAGCTGTTGGAAGAGTCTTGTGAGGTACATCCCAAATGGGGCATTGTACTCTATGATGGGTCTGATGAGTGACGAGTAGAGGGGCAATATAACCTCTTTATTTCTAGAACCCTTTAGTAATTAGATGGGCTACATAGAAGGATTTCCTAACTACTTTGGAAATATGAATGTCAAAGGAGAGATTACTATCTACCTGGGTCCCCAGATCTCTTATTACCTCTTCTGTATTAAGGGGGCTTCCACCTATGTGGTAATTCATGGGTGTTTAGTTTTTCCCAAACAGGATGACTATGCATTTTTTGGCATTTAGCTTGAGACCACGACTTTGACACCAGGTGTCCGTCTCAGTAAGGCCCTTTTGAAGAATGTCCATGTCAGCCGGAGAGTCAATTATGGCTCCCATTTTGCAGTCATCAGCGAACTTGGTTAGCCATAGTCCTCATGTGTTTGCCTGTACTTCTGAGAAGTATATGTCGAACAGTAGGGGTCCCAGGACTGAGCCTTGTGGGACACCACTTGTGACTGGTTTAGAGTCAGAACTGGAGCCCGCTATTCTTACAGTGCGAGTTCTGTATGTAAGCCAGTTGGCAACCCATCTCGTGATGTAAGGGTTTATGTTCAGGCTGGTGAGTTTTTCTATAATTCCTGAGTGGGGAATGGTGTCAAAAGCCTTGGCAAGGTCAAGGTAGGCTGTGTGAACTACCTTTCCCCTCATCTATGGCCTTGGTGACTGTCTCAAAGAAGTCAACCAGGTTTAGTAGGCATGATCTGCCCTTAACAAAGCCGAACTGGGTCAGGTCAGGTGTTTGGAGGTTCCCAATGTCTTTGTTAATGAGTTCCATGATGATGCGCTCCACAGCCTTGCAGACCAGGCCAGTCAGACTTATGGGGCGATAGTTACCAGGGTCAGTTGGGGCCCCTCCTTTGTGGAGCGGAATAACCGTTGCTGTGCACCATTCTATGGGCACGTAAGCTTGTGGAGAGGCTAAGGTTGAACAGTGTGTTTAAGTGAGGGGTTAGTTTGTTCTGTAGTTTGTGCAAGACGTAGCCTGGGACACCATCTGGTCCCATTGACAGTGTGCTTTTGGCTTTTGAAAGGGCTGCTTTCACCTGTGATTTCGGGACACTACACTGTTCCGGTATTGTTGTGGGCCCTTTGGGGGTGACGTTTGCACTGAATCTATCTGCCAGGATGTTGGCAATATCAGTAGATTCAGTATATTTTGTGCTATTTTGCACTAGCTCAGGGCATATCTGCGAGTTGCCACTTAGATTCTTGACATAGCTAAAGAAGGCTTTGTGGTTATCTTTCGAATCCTTAGCTATTTTTCTTTCGAAGTTGGCCTTGGAGGGACCTTAGTTTCTTACTGACACTGATCAGGGATATCTTTCCTTCTTGGGATTTTCTTTTGTTCTGAACTAGTTTCCTCCTCCTATTGTATAGCCTGTTTATGGCACCACCACACTGGTTTCCTTCGCTTAGGGGAGTGAGTCTTGGTTTTGCTAGGGATGGCATGATCCATGCATCCTCGTAGGTGGTCATAGAGTGCATTTGTAAAGGTTCCTGCATCTTGGACACGGTTATCCTTTAGCGTGGGGGATGTGAAACTTACCACCTCTGTCTTAAGTAATGTGACGTTTGCTATAGAAAAGGTTTTCACTATAGTTTCCTTGGCTGGAGGTGGTGGTGTGGTGTGGACATCCAGAGTAATTAGTTTATGGTCTGATCTAACCAGTGACGAGTTGACCTCTGGTGTGTAACACCTGTCGCCCATGTTGGTGATGACCAGGTCCAATATGTTTTCACCTCTGGTAGGGAAGTTTACCAGCTGATCCAGGGCATTTGAGTTGATAAATTACAGGAAGCTAGACCTGGGAGTATGTACTTGAGTAGTTTTCCCAGTTAACGGTAGGGTAATTGAAATAATATCAGGGTGTTCGGTAGGACCTTCATGTTTTACAATGTCTCCAGAAAGGTGGAGTGGTGGCCCTGGGTCATAGAGGGTGATCTGTAGCAGGCCACAATTTGCAATGAAGATTTGCCTGATGTTAGTTGCACATGGATGATCTTGGAGGTATCATACTGCTCCACTATCCTGGAGGTGTAGGTATCCTTGATGAATATGGATACACCCCCTCCTTTTGTGTTTCGGTCCATGTTCTGTGGCCGAAATGTGTGGTATGAGTTGTAGCCCGGTAGTGCTGTGGCACTCTGTGGAGCCTTGAACCAGGTTTCAGTTACTGCACAGATGTCGACGTTCGCCATACTGAGGAGTGCTTCGAGCATGTGCATTTTGAGATTTAAACTCCTGGAGTTGAGTAGCATAACATACATAACATAACAAGAGGAGAAAGCTACTACATGACAGAGCAAAATCCCTAAAAGGGAAGGCATCTCTGATCAATACTAGCAAAAAACTACGATCACTCATAAAATCATCCAAGGCCAACTTTGAGAGAAAAATCGCTAATAACACAAAAGACAATCATAAGGCCTTCTTTAGCTATGTTAGAAACCTGGGTGGAAACTCCCAGATATGCTCAGAATTAGTCCAAAATGATAAAAAAATCACTGAACCCACAGACATTGCCAACATACTGGCAGACAGGTTCAGTGCAAATTTCTCCCCTCCCTCCCCCCCAAAAGGAGAAATATCTATCCCACCAGAGTCTAGACTCCCAAACATCTCAGATGCCCAGGTGAGAGCTGCTCTCTAAAGCAAAAAACACAGCATCAATAGGACCGGACGGTGTCCCCGGCTGTGTGCTACACGAACTCAATGAGGAACTAAACCCACACATAAGGCTGCTGTTTAATCTTAGCCTTACTACAGGATACGCACTCCAAAGAATGGCGTGACGGCAACTGTGGTCCCACTTCACAAAGGCAGTGCTTCTACGGACCCTGGAAATTACCGCCCCATAAGCTTGACGAGCCTTGTCTGCAAAGCTATGGAGAGGATCATAATGGAACTCATAAATAAAGACATTGGGGACCTACAGACACTGGATCCTACCCAATTTGGCTTTGTCAAGGGCAGATCGTACCTCTTGAACTTGATGGACTTTGTCAAAACAGTCACTAAGGCCATTGATGAGGGTAAGGCAGTTCACACAGCCTACCTTGACCTAGCAAAAGCGTTCGACACAATATCCCACTCGGGCATCATAGAAAAGCTCACCAGCTTAGATGTAAACCCATATGTCACAAGATGGGTTGCAAACTGGCTCAAGGACAGAACACACAGGGTTAGAGTTGCTGGTGCCATGTCAGACTCTAAGCCGGTCACGCGGTGTTCCACAGGGCTCAGTCCTGGGCCCCTCTTGTTCGGCATTTATTTTTCTGAAGTGCAGGCAAACATAGGGGGATTGTGGCTGACAAAATTTGCAGATGACTGCAAACTGGGCACCATAATTGACACTCCATCAGACACAGACATCCTCCAGAGAGGTCTCATAGAAATGGATAACTGGTGCCAGATCCATGGCCTTAAGCTAAATGCCAAAAAATGTATAGTCATACCCTTTGGGAAAAACAAGGTAACCCCTAATTACCACATAGGTGGTAATCCATTAAACACGGAAGAAGTTATCAGGGACCTGGGGACCCAAGTTGACAGTAACCTCTCTTTTGACACTCACATTGCCAAAGTGGTTAGGAAGACCTTCTACATTGCCCACCTGATCATGAAGGGATTCACATCCAGATCAGGAGAGGTCATTGTACCCTGTACTCTTCACTTATCAGACCAATGATTGAGTACAACGCCCGTTCGAATGTACCTTACCCGACACCTGCAGCAGTTGGAAAGACCCCAAAAGTTCCTCACCAAAAGGATAAAGGCTCAAACATATGTCATACGATGTCCGACTGAAGAAACTCCAGCTCTATTCAGTCGCATACCGTCTGCTCAGAGGTGATCTGTGCCTGACATACAAGGCCATGTCCAACCCGAATTAATGGACATGCTCCACCTCAAAAATCCAAATCCACCAGAGCCACGAGAGCAAGAGACTTAAACCTCAACACGGATATAAATAGGACGTGCTGGAGGGACAGATTCATCACCCAGAGACTCCCTACACTATGGAACAGAATCCCAGTCCATGTGAGGCAGAGCCCCTCACTGACTCTGTTCAAGAGAAATCTTGACGAGTGGATGGGAGATCGTAGGTTTACCCCGGGAATCATCTCTGTGTCACTGCTGGACAGAGGCACAGCAAACTAATGGGTATAGTATTCTCATCCTAAGGGGTGGTGAAAGCCACACACACTCTGGCTAGGCTTATAAATGCCCTAGGGCAGATAGCCTAGTATGAACCTATGAACCTATAACCTCATTTTTTTATTTGTGCTGTTTACGGAGGTGGGTTTGACTTTTGAGCCTTGCCTAAAAAAGGCACTATGGGGGCAGCAAGAGCCTTGGCCAGTATTCGAAAGCCTAGGGGTGACAGGTGCAGGCTGTCTCTTGGCAACGAGGCTTGTCGAGCATGTCATCCCAGGTTGACAGACACTGGATCCCCTTTGAATGACACCAGAAGTTAGCCAGTTGTTGAAACTGATCATTTTTCCTTTATACTGCGGTATCATTCTTGGTGAGGGCAGGATGCTACTCAGGGTCAGGGTCATACCCGCCTGGGCTACATGATCAGAGAGCTCTTCCATGTCTCTTTTCATGTAGTCCAGGAGTATCTCAGGTCATTCACACCAACATGAACAACGACAGAGTCATATTTGTACTTGTTATGGAGTGACCTGAGTGCTTGTGTTATGTGGAGGATTCTGGCTCCCGACAGGCAGCTAACAGTAACCTTCTCCTTGTCCAGCCTAGTGAGTGGGACGTCAGTGTGTCTGACTATATTCTTGTTAATTGGCATCTACAGAAACTATTAAAATGCTTGCTTTTGCATCCTTGTCACAAGGAGAAAGTACAGTTCTGTACACTTACCATAAATGTAGATGTTCGAGTGTATTCACTGTAGCAGTCATTACATTAGGGTAATCTGCTGGCAGGTTGCCCTCAGTTGGCCTGAATAACAAAGTCTTGGGTTCTGCATCGATTGCTGTCTCCTCTTCCAAGACGTCAGGTCATCAGGGGTATAAAACATGCAGCCGACGTCATTTTATTCAGTTTTTCTTGCCCCAGATGTCAGGTGCCCCCCCAAATGGGGAGCAAATATATATATATATATATATATATATATATATATATATATATATATATATATATATATAGACTGTAAATTTATAAATGCACTTTTAGCAACATAAACTTTTACCTTCAACTAAAAAGCAAATACACCACAAAGGCTTTTGAGTATAGTGAAGGAAAGAAAAGGTATAGAATGGGGGATGGCGGGTGGGTAACCCGGACTGCAACAGTGAATACACTCGAACATCTACATTTATGGTAAGTGTACACAACTGTACTATGTTCTTCGTGTTTCACTGTTGCAGTCATTACATTTGGGTAGAATCCCAAAGCTATGGATGGGAGGATGGAACTAAATAGCATTAGAAGCGGCTATAAGGCCCTGCAGAACTGCAGTGGCAAAGCCTGCCCTGGATTTGGAGAAGAGAGGCAAATGATAATGCTTTGTGAAGGTATGAACAGAGCTCCAAGTAGGAGCCTCTAGAATTTCTTTGGTTGGAACCCCTCTGAGAAAAGCTGCTGAGGTAGAGGCAGCCCTGGTGGAATGTAACCTGATCCCCTTGGGCACAGGTTTACCATGGTGCAAGTAGCAGAAACAATGCAGTGGCTTATCCACTTAAAAATAGTCTGCTTTGATATAGACTTCCCCTCTGACCCTGCAGCAAATGCTACCAGTAGTTGCTCAGACTTTCTTAGAGATTTGGTCCTGTTTAAGTAGAATCTTAGTTGTCTGTGTACATCCAATGAATGCAGAATCCGCTCCTCCTTGTTCTGCGGATTTGGGTAAAATGTTGGCAGGTGAATTGTTTGGTTAAGAGCCACACTGGATACCACCTTAGGTATAAAAGAAAGATTAGTCCTGAGGGACACCCTGTCCGGGTAAAATGTAATAAAAGGATCCACAGCCATGAGAGCCTGTAGTTCTGAAACCCTTCTTGCTGAAGTGACTGCCAAGAGGAAAGCTGTTTTCCAAGATAGAAATTTTATATCCGCAGTAGCTGCTGGTTCAAAAGGAGGCAGGGTGAGTTTTTCCAGCACAAAGTTGAGGTCCCATGCAGGAGTTGGTGATCATCTGGGAGGCCTTACATTTTTGGCCCCTCTAAGATACTGTTTAAGGAGAGGATGAAAAAAGAGGGGAGGCTCTGTGTTGTAATGAGCCGATATGGTACAGGCATGTATTTTTATTGAAGAAAAAGATAGGCCCTTGTCAAGCATCTCAGTCAAATATTGTAAAATCTGAGGAATATTGGGCTTTCCAAAATGACATACATCACAGATTTACTGAGAGGTGTTGTTTGAATAATTAAATGATCAGTCATGCTGCAAGGTTCAGAGTTTGGAGCGGAGTGTGCAGAATTTGATTGTTCTGCTAAGACAGTAGATGAGGTATTTGAGGAAAGTACCAAGGAGGAAGTTGAGACATATTCCTTAGAACTGGGTACCAGTGCTGGCGAGGCCAGTCCGGAGCAACTAGAATCATTTTTGTTTTTTCCTGTCTGACTTTTAGTAAGACCTTGGAGAGAAGAGGCAGAGAGGAAAAGGCATAGACTGATAGGTTTTTCCAACTGAAGGACAGGACATCCACTTTCCATGCTTTCTTGTGATAAGTTCTTGTGCAGAATTTGTCCAGCTGATATTTTGGGGAGAGGCAAATAGATCTATGTCTGGGCTCCCCATTTCTGTGCTAACATGCTGAGGATTTGTGGATCTAGTTTCCATTTGTGGGTCCATAAGATTTCTGCTCAGGTCGTCTGCCAGAGTAATTTGTTTTCCTGGCAGGAATTGAGCTTGAAGATGTATTTGGTAAGTCAAAGCTGTGTTCCACAATGCCATAGCTAGTCTGCAAAGGGGGTAGGAATGTGTACCCCCCCTGCTTGTTTATGTACCACATAACTGTGGTGTTGTCCATCTTTATCAGTAGTTGTCCTGGATGAAGTAAGTCCTTGAAGGCTGTCAGAGCATTCTGAACAGCTAGCATCTCTTTCTGGTTGATATGCAGATGCATTTGTTTTGGGCTCCATTTGCCCTGAATGCATCTCCCGCCAGGTGGGCCCCCCCAAGCATAGTCTGATGCATCTGTAGTTAGGGTTTGGGTGGCAGGGGGTAGAGTGAATGACAGTCCCTTGTTTTGGTGACATGTCTCTGCCCACCAAAGAAACTCCTGTTGTAGGCAGGGAATGAGAGGAATCATTGTCTCCAGACTGTGACAATGTTGACTCCATAAACTTTTTAGGTACCATTGAAGTTTCCTCATATGCAGTCTCGCATATGGAATTAGTAGAATGCAGGATGCCATGAACCCCAAAGCCTGCATAATTTGTCTTGCAGATAACTTGTTTTTTGTCACCATTTGTTTGAAATTTGTTGTCAGTTGCCTTTGTTTGTCTGGCATAAGGTAAGCCATCTGGGCAGTTGTATTCAAGCTTGCACCCAGGAATGTAATTATTTGAGAGGGTACCAGTTGGGATTTCTTTTAATTTATTGTGTACCCTAGGCATGTTAGAAGCCCTTTTACAAATGCCAGATGTTGAAGAAGAGTGTCCTTGTCCTCTGCTTGAATGAGACAGTCGTCCAGATATGGATAAATTTGTATGTTTCTTTGTCTGCAGAATGCAATTACTGGTGCCAGGCACTTTGTAAAAACCCTGGGCACAGTAGATAAGCCAAAGGGCAGTGCAGAGAATTGGTAATGCCAAAAACCTGCCTTGAAGCGGAGGTATCTTCTGCATGATTCCCTTACTGGGATATGCAGGTATGCCTCTTTTAATTCTAGAGTCACTAACCAAGCGTTCCCGCCCAGCATAGGCAGTAGCTGTTGTAAAGTCTGCATTTTGAATTTTGGAATGTCCAGGAACGTGTTCAAAGTCGATAAGTCCAGTACTGGACACCAGGCATGGTCTTTTCTGGGTACCAGGAAAAGTCTTGAATAAAAACCTTGTCCTTTTTCTTTTTTTCTGGTACTGGTTGAATAGCCCCATAGCCATGAGGGACCTAACTTGTTTCTGAGCCTCTGCCCACTGATTTTGTGGCAGATCTGGCCAACCATTTGGAACTGGCAAAGTATGGAAATTAAATCTGTACCCCTGGGATAGTATGTTTAATACCCACCTGTCCTGGGTAATTAAACGCCAATTTTGAGCAAGAAGTGCTAGTTTTCCCCCCAAAAGGGCTGCCAAAAGATAAGTGCTTGGTGAAGGTAGAGGTAAGTCATTGAGATGGCTTACTGTAGGGTTGTGCTTTGTTTCCTCCAGATTTGGAGGTGGAGGCACCACATTGCTTTGACCTGTAAGAACCCTGTGATTGGTATCTGGAGCCTTTTGAGTGCCTGGATTTGCCTTGAGTGGTTCTATTGGACACAGGAAAGGACCAATTTTTAGTAGGCCAGTGCCTACTGAACCTGGGTGGCTGCACTTGCAAGAAATATTTTACAGTTTGCATAGATTTAGCTTTGTCTTCCATTTTCTTTAAAACCTCTTCTGCTTTATTACTAAACAGAGTATCATGCTGCAAGGGGGCATCCAACAATTTAGCTTCAACATGATCAGGCAGATTTTGCTCCTTGAGCCAGGCATGCCTTCTAAACACAGATCCAGTAACTGCGGCCCTGCAAGAGGCTTCCAAGGAATCAAAACCACATTGCAAAGTATGCTTTCCAACCTGTTCTGCTGAATGCAATAATTCCTGTAATTCTTTATTTTCCACACAATCAGAAATCAACATAATTTTCTGTTTCAGTAGGACCATAACATGCTGTTGATATTTAAGCATATGAAACTGGCAGTTTAAGGCCCTAACTGCCAAGTTTGCAGACGTACAAACTTTCTTTCCCCATCTATCCAGCCCTGGAATCTCTATCAGAGGGGTAGGATTTTTGGCTGTAGAGGCCTTTACACCCTTGGGACCCTGTGAAATAGTCTCAGGATCAGCAGCAGGATTTTTGAATAGAAATTTGTGGGAGTCAGGAAGCCTGTAATATCTGTCTGACTTGCTAGGAGCCGGAGGTAGGGAATCAGGAGCCATGCTTGATTCCGAAAACACATCATCAACAATGTCTAATACAGGAGGTATTGCCAAAGGACTATGCTGAGGAAGAAGAAGGAAATCCTAAGACTCTTTTTTGATTCAGAGAAGTCCTGACTCTCCCAGTGAAAATGTTCCCTTAAAGTATGCAAAGTTTCTCCAAAAGAGTAATCCTCAGGAGGAGATGCAGATGGGATGGATGCTTCTGCATCAGAATCCACATAGTGTGGAATAGAAAATTCCTGACCAGAGGAATCAGAAGAAATGGAAACTGGATCTAAAGATTCATAATCAGTGCCTTGCCTAGGCCTCTTAGCAGGGGGGGGGGGGGAGTTGGGAACCCCTGATCAAGGTAATTAAGTCCTCAGCCATTTTGATCATCTGTTTTTTAGGCATAGGGGCCTGTGCACGTGGCTCATGCATCAGTTTTTTAGACATAGAAGATGTTTTTGATCTTGTTTTTGAGGCTGGCGTCGGTTTAATATAAAAATGTTGAAACCTGAAAACACCCTCAGAAGCTGGTGCCTGCTCAGCGGCGTCGGACCCATCCAAGGGAGAGACATCCACGGGTTCAATACTCTGAGAATCTCGTGGCATACCGGACTCTGAATGGGTCTCGGTAGAGGCCTGCGACTTAAAAGTAGCAGATATCAGGGGCTGTGAAAGCGCCTCACTGAGTACCGGCGACTGGCTTAGGAGAAGCTTTGTCGTCGATTTTGGACCTCGACGATCTGTCTCTGTTTTTTCTTTGCGCTTTTTGTGAACTCCGGTTTTCGGATTGCTAATCGACGACATTTCAGGATAATTAAATCTTGAGCCAAAATATTTAGAAGCAAAAATATACTGACGCTTAATAGTGCATTGGTTAAATCTAGCAGAAAACCGACAGCAAGGCACGTTATGATCTGGGCCTAGGCAAGGAATACAGTACAAATGAAAATCTTTATGAGGTATTTGCTTCCCACAAGTAATGCAATTATTAACTTTTACTGACATCGGTAAGGAGCAAGAAAAAGTTTCCTCATCGGGTACTTAGCTTTAGTTTGAAGACTTTGGTTCTGAAACTCGAATGCGAAAACTTCAGGAGTCGGCCGACCGGCACTTGTGAACTGCTTCTGCTTCGGGCACCGCCCGGCAAGAAAGACTGAATAAAATGGCATTGGCTGCATGTTTTATACCCCTGAAGACCTGATGTCATGGAAGAGGAGACAGCAACCGACGCACGACCCAAGACTTTGTTATTCAGGCCGACTGAGGGCAACCTGCCAGCAGATTACCCTAATGTAATGACTACAACAGTGAAACACGAAGAACATCTAAATGATCCTGTCAAATCCTACAGCCACACAAAGTACAACTTTGTGAAGTGCAGTACGTGATTAGATAAATTTATGCCTCCTTGGTTGTTCTTATTTTGGGAACCGTACTTGAGAACATAGCCTCAAGTATCACTTGATCAGTTCTACAATGCAGGAAATAATGAATACTACAATACTGGAAAAGCAGACTTCTTTTTAAATTTCCTATAAAAACATTACAGAACCAATGAAATCTAAAAAAAACTACACCACTTCTGTATCCCTACTCAAGGTACCAAGGTTATTACTTCCAGGGATTTCTCAGTGTGCAAGAATAACTGACGATTTAAAGAATCCAGTATCATTCTGATGAAGGAAATCCTTTATACATACATTTCGAGCATGGGAATTAATGCCCTTCTAGCCTGCCAATATACAAAAACAGTTGTTCCCATAAGTGACCAGGCTGTTACTAGAGCTTGCTTTAATGTAATTTGATAGTGCATTCCATTCATCAGCTGCTCTCTCACAGAACCAATTAGTACATTCCTCATGCTTATAGAATAGTCTACACAAGTTGTCTGATGATTCTGTACTGGTTTTTGATAAACCCATACATTCTCTAAGGCAAGTTGCCTCTAAATGTCCTATACCTGAATAAAATGTCATCTTAAATATCTATATGGTCCCCTGCCACAAACAAACTATACAACAGAAGAAAGAAACTGTTGCAGAAAAGAGGAAAATCCCAGGATGCAAAAAAAACTCCCTTACCAGCCTCAGTAAGAAACTAAGATCTCTCAAAAAATCGTCCAAAGCTAGTTACGAAAATAAAATTGCCAAAGATTCCAAAGACAACCACAAGGCATTCTATAGTTATGTCAAGAATCTAAATGGCAATGCTTAGATATGCTCTGAGCTACAACAGAATGGCATTAAATATACTAATCCCAAGGATATTGCCAATATTCTGGCAGATCGATTTAGTGCCAACTTCACCCCCCCCTCCCCCTAAAGGGCCCATCTCAATAACAAAAGATTGCCAAATTCCAGTAATCACAGCCACAGAGGTAGAAACCGCACTTTCCAAAGGTAAGAACAGAGCATCCATGGGACCAGATGACATCCCAGGCTGTGTACTACATGAACTACAAAATGAACTGGCACATCACCTAAGTGTCATGTTTAATCATAGCCTCACCTCAGGCTTCGTGCCCACTGAGTGGTGCACAGCTACAGTTATCCCACAATACAAGGGGGATCCACCTTGGATCCTGGGAACTACCGTCCCATCAGTCTGACGAGCCTGATCTGCAAGGGCATGGAACGCATTATCATGGAACTTATAAACAAAGACATTGGCAACCTTCAAACACTGGACGCCACCCAGTTTGGGTTTGTGAAGGGCCGATCTTGTCTCCTGAACCTGACTGACTTCTACAAATCAGTATCCAGAGCTGTGGGCAAGGGTAAGGCAGTCCACACAGCCTATCTGGACCTCGCCAAGGCCTTTGACACCACCCCCCACTCTGGAATCATACATAAACTTACTAAGCTGGGCAAAAATCCCTACGTCACTCGATGGGTTGCCAGCAGGCTTACTGACAGAACCCAGACTGTAAATGTAGCCGACTCCAAATCTAGCTCCAGACAAGTGACAAGTGGAATACCTCAGGGTTCAGTCCTGGGACCACTCTTGTTTGGCATCTACTTCTCTGAAGTACAGGCCAACACTAAGGGACTCTGGCTAACGGTTCGCAGATGACTGCAAACTGGGAGCCACTACTGAATTCCCCAAATGATGTGAATATTCTACAAAAGGGCCTTACAGAAACAGATGCTTGGTGCCAGAGCCATGGGCTCAAGCTTAATGCCAAGAAATGTATAGTTATCCACTTTGGGAAAAACCATGTATCCATGAATTACCAAATAGGTGGCAGTACACTAAACACGAAAGTGTGATGAGAGACTTAGGGGACAGTGGTCTCACCTTCAATAACCACATCGCCACAACATTCAGGAAATCCTTCTATGCGGCACACTTCATCACTAAGAGCTTCTCATCCAGAAAAAAGGAAGTCATTGTCCCACTGTACTCATCCCTCATTAGACCCATTATAGAGTACAACGCCCCGTTTGGTATGTACCTCACAAGACATCTGCAACAGCTGGAAAGGCTGCAGAAATACCTCACTAAAAAAGAATCACAGGCCCAAAGCAGATGCCCTATGCTGACCATCTAAAATAACTCCAGCTATACTCTGTGGCATATCGTCTACTCAGAGGCGATCTCTGCTTAACATAAAAGGCCATGTCAAACGCTGAGCTGCTGAACATCCTACACAAAGAAATCCCAACCCTCAGAGATGCACGCTCCAGGGATCTAAACCTTGTCATCACAATGAACAAAACATGCTGGAGGGATAGGCTCCTGACCCAGAGACTCCCCATATTCTGGAATAGACTGCCCATACATGTCAAGCAGAGCACCTCCTTGGTCCTCTTCAAAAGGAACCTTGATGATTGGATGGGAGATGGAAAATTCACCCCGGGGATCACGTCAGTCGCCCTGCTAGACAGGGGTCCAGGGAAGTAAATATTGTGGGAAGAAATATCCAGGGAATTGTTATGGTTATGCTTGTATAGGCCCTAGGGCTGACAGCCTAGTACTAACCTATGAACCTGTACTAGTTCAGATATTTTAGTCTTTCATAATAACTTAAATTTTTGTACATTTCTGCTGTACTTTTTCCAGTTTACTCATGTTTATTTTCGTATAACGTTTCCATATTGTTATTCCATATTCAAGACTGGGTCTAATGTAACTAACAAACAATGAATTCCACAGTTCTGACTTCCTAAACTTTATAAATCTTTTTATACAACCTATAGTTCTATAACTAACTAATTGGGTGATATGATTAGAAAAACTCAAAGCTGGATCTACCCATATATCCAGATCCTTAAATGAATCTACAGATTCAATCAGTATGTGCTGAACAAAAAAATAATTTACCTTTCATATGGTTCTCAAATCTCATATGCTTAGTTTTTTATGCATTTATCATCATATTATTCTTGTATGGTCAATTTAGTCAAGCTCTTTTGCAGACATGTCCTATTTGTAGCACATGTAATCAGTTTACCTGATTTCAAGTCATCTGCATAGAGACTGTAGAACACCTCACATGAAAAAGACAGATAGGTTCATAGGTAGGTACTAGGCTATCTGCCCGAGGGCATTTGTAAGCCTAGCCAGAGTGTCAGCTTTTGCCACCCCATTGATTAATTAACTGAGCCTCTGTCAAGAAGAGCCAATGAAGTGATCCCAGGGGTGTATTTTCTGTTACCCATCCACTCGTCAAGGTTTCTCTTGAAGAGTGTTAAGTGAGGGGCTCTGCCTAATGTAGTTAGGAATTTTGTTCCGAAGCATGAGGAGTCTCTGTGACAGGAATCTATCCCTCCAGCATGTTCTATTTATTGTTGTGGCGAGGTTTACATCACTAGAGCGAATGGCTCGCAGTGACTTGGATTTCCTTAGGTGGGGCATGTCCATCAATTCTGAGTTGGACATGGCTTTGTAAGTCAGGAAGAGATCACCTCTGAGTAAGCGATATGTGACTGAGTACAGCTGGAGTTTTTCCAGTCGGGCTGCACAGGACACATGTTTGAGGCCAGTAATCCTCTTGGTGAGGTACTTTTGTGGTCTTTGTAGCTGTTGGAAGAGTCTTGTGAGGTACATCCCAAATGGGGCATTGTACTCTATGATGGGTCTGATGAGTGACGAGTAGAGGGGCAATATAACCTCTTTATTTCTAGAACCCTTTAGTAATTAGATGGGCTACATAGAAGGATTTCCTAACTACTTTGGAAATATGAATGTCAAAGGAGAGATTACTATCTACCTGGGTCCCCAGATCTCTTATTACCTCTTCTGTATTAAGGGGGCTTCCACCTATGTGGTAATTCATGGGTGTTTAGTTTTTCCCAAACAGGATGACTATGCATTTTTTGGCATTTAGCTTGAGACCACGACTTTGACACCAGGTGTCCGTCTCAGTAAGGCCCTTTGAAGAATGTCCATGTCAGCCGGAGAGTCAATTATGGCTCCCATTTTGCAGTCATCAGCGAACTTGGTTAGCCATAGTCCTCATGTGTTTGCCTGTACTTCTGAGAAGTATATGTCGAACAGTAGGGGTCCCAGGACTGAGCCTTGTGGGACACCACTTGTGACTGGTTTAGAGTCAGAACTGGAGCCCGCTATTCTTACAGTGCGAGTTCTGTATGTAAGCCAGTTGGCAACCCATCTCGTGATGTAAGGGTTTATGTTCAGGCTGGTGAGTTTTTCTATAATTCCTGAGTGGGGAATGGTGTCAAAAGCCTTGGCAAGGTCAAGGTAGGCTGTGTGAACTACCTTTCCCCTCATCTATGGCCTTGGTGACTGTCTCAAAGAAGTCAACCAGGTTTAGTAGGCATGATCTGCCCTTAACAAAGCCGAACTGGGTCAGGTCAGGTGTTTGGAGGTTCCCAATGTCTTTGTTAATGAGTTCCATGATGATGCGCTCCACAGCCTTGCAGACCAGGCCAGTCAGACTTATGGGGCGATAGTTACCAGGGTCAGTTGGGGCCCCTCCTTTGTGGAGCGGAATAACCGTTGCTGTGCACCATTCTATGGGCACGTAAGCTTGTGGAGAGGCTAAGGTTGAACAGTGTGTTTAAGTGAGGGGTTAGTTTGTTCTGTAGTTTGTGCAAGACGTAGCCTGGGACACCATCTGGTCCCATTGACAGTGTGCTTTTGGCTTTTGAAAGGGCTGCTTTCACCTGTGATTTCCGGGACACTACACTGTTCCGGTATTGTTGTGGGCCCTTTGGGGGTGACGTTTGCACTGAATCTATCTGCCAGGATGTTGGCAATATCAGTAGATTCAGTATATTTTGTGCTATTTTGCACTAGCTCAGGGCATATCTGCGAGTTGCCACTTAGATTCTTGACATAGCTAAAGAAGGCTTTGTGGTTATCTTTCGAATCCTTAGCTATTTTTCTTTCGAAGTTGGCCTTGGAGGGACCTTAGTTTCTTACTGACACTGATCAGGGATATCTTTCCTTCTTGGGATTTTCTTTTGTTCTGAACTAGTTTCCTCCTCCTATTGTATAGCCTGTTTATGGCACCACCACACTGGTTTCCTTCGCTTAGGGGAGTGAGTCTTGGTTTTGCTAGGGATGGCATGATCCATGCATCCTCGTAGGTGGTCATAGAGTGCATTTGTAAAGGTTCCTGCATCTTGGACACGGTTATCCTTTAGCGTGGGGGATGTGAAACTTACCACCTCTGTCTTAAGTAATGTGACGTTTGCTATAGAAAAGGTTTTCACTATAGTTTCCTTGGCTGGAGGTGGTGGTGTGGTGTGGACATCCAGAGTAATTAGTTTATGGTCTGATCTAACCAGTGACGAGTTGACCTCTGGTGTGTAACACCTGTCGCCCATGTTGGTGATGACCAGGTCCAATATGTTTTCACCTCTGGTAGGGAAGTTTACCAGCTGATCCAGGGCATTTGAGTTGATAAATTACAGGAAGCGCTGGACCTGGGAGTATGTACTTGAGTAGTTTTCCCAGTTAACGGTAGGGTAATTGAAATAATATCAGGGTGTTCGGTAGGACCTTCATGTTTTACAATGTCTCCAGAAAGGTGGAGTGGTGGCCCTGGGTCATAGAGGGTGATCTGTAGCAGGCCACAATTTGCAATGAAGATTTGCCTGATGTTAGTTGCACATGGATGATCTTGGAGGTATCATACTGCTCCACTATCCTGGAGGTGTAGGTATCCTTGATGAATATGGATACACCCCCTCCTTTTGTGTTTCGGTCCATGTTCTGTGGCCGAAATGTGTGGTATGAGTTGTAGCCCGGTAGTGCTGTGGCACTCTGTGGAGCCTTGAACCAGGTTTCAGTTACTGCACAGATGTCGACGTTAAGCCATACTGAGGAGTGCTTCGAGCATGTGCATTTTGAGATTTAAACTCCTGGAGTTGAGTAGCATAACATACATAACATAACAAGAGGAGAAAGCTACTACATGACAGAGCAAAATCCCTAAAAGGGAAGGCATCTCTGATCAATACTAGCAAAAAACTACGATCACTCATAAAATCATCCAAGGCCAACTTTGAGAGAAAAATCGCTAATAACACAAAAGACAATCATAAGGCCTTCTTTAGCTATGTTAGAAACCTGGGTGGAAACTCCCAGATATGCTCAGAATTAGTCCAAAATGATAAAAAAATCACTGAACCCACAGACATTGCCAACATACTGGCAGACAGGTTCAGTGCAAATTTCTCCCCTCCCTCCCCCAAAAGGAGAAATATCTATCCCACCAGAGTCTAGACTCCCAAACATCTCAGATGCCCAGGTGAGAGCTGCTCTCTCTAAAGCAAAAAACACAGCATCAATAGGACCGGACGGTGTCCCCGGCTGTGTGCTACACGAACTCAATGAGGAACTAAACCCACACATAAGGCTGCTGTTTAATCTTAGCCTTACTACAGGATACGTACCCAAAGAATGGCGTACGGCAACTGTGGTCCCACTTCACAAAGGCAGTGCTTCTACGGACCCTGGAAATTACCGCCCCATAAGCTTGACGAGCCTTGTCTGCAAAGCTATGGAGAGGATCATAATGGAACTCATAAATAAAGACATTGGGGACCTACAGACACTGGATCCTACCCAATTTGGCTTTGTCAAGGGCAGATCCTGCCTCTTGAACTTGGTCGACTTTTTCAAAACAGTCACTAAGGCCATTGATGAGGGTAAGGCAGTTCACACAGCCTACCTTGACCTAGCAAAAGCGTTCGACACAATATCCCACTCGGGCATCATAGAAAAGCTCACCAGCTTAGATGTAAACCCATATGTCACAAGATGGGTTGCAAACTGGCTCAAGGACAGAACACACAGGGTTAGAGTTGCTGGTGCCATGTCAGACTCTAAGCCGGTCACGAGCGGTGTTCCACAGGGCTCAGTCCTGGGCCCCCTCTTGTTCGGCATTTATTTTTCTGAAGTGCAGGCAAACATAGGGGGATTGTGGCTGACAAAATTTGCAGATGACTGCAAACTGGGCACCATAATTGACACTCCATCAGACACAGACATCCTCCAGAGAGGTCTCATAGAAATGGATAACTGGTGCCAGATCCATGGCCTTAAGCTAAATGCCAAAAAATGTATAGTCATACCCTTTGGGAAAAACAAGGTAACCCCTAATTACCACATAGGTGGTAATCCATTAAACACGGAAGAAGTTATCAGGGACCTGGGGACCCAAGTTGACAGTAACCTCTCTTTGACACTCACATTGCCAAAGTGGTTAGGAAGACCTTCTACATTGCCCACCTGATCATGAAGGGATTCACATCCAGATCAGGAGAGGTCATTGTACCCCTGTACTCTTCACTTATCAGACCAATGATTGAGTACAACGCCTGTTCGAATGTACCTTACCCGACACCTGCAGCAGTTGGAAAGACCCCAAAAGTTCCTCACCAAAAGGATAAAGGGGCTCAAACATATGTCATAACGATGTCCGACTGAAGAAACTCCAGCTCTATTCAGTCGCATACCGCCTGCTCAGAGGTGATCTGTGCCTGACATACAAGGCCATGTCCAACCCGAATTAATGGACATGCTCCACCTCAAAAATCCAAATCCACCAGAGCCACGAGAGCAAGAGACTTAAACCTCAACACGGATATAAATAGGACGTGCTGGAGGGACAGATTCATCACCCAGAGACTCCCTACACTATGGAACAGAATCCCAGTCCATGTGAGGCAGAGCCCCTCACTGACTCTGTTCAAGAGAAATCTTGACGAGTGGATGGGAGATCGTAGGTTTACCCCGGGAATCATCTCTGTGTCACTGCTGGACAGAGGCACAGCAAACTAATGGGTATAGTATTCTCATCCTAAGGGGTGGTGAAAGCCACACACACTCTGGCTAGGCTTATAAATGCCCTAGGGCAGATAGCCTAGTATGAACCTATGAACCTATAACCCTCATTTTTTTATTTGTGCTGTTTACGGAGGTGGGTTTGACTTTTGAGCCTTGCCTAAAAAAGGCACTATGGGGGCAGCAAGAGCCTTGGCCAGTATTCGAAAGCCTAGGGGTGACAGGTGCAGGCTGTCTCTTGCGAAGCAACGAGGCTTGTCGAGCATGTCATCCCAGGTTGACAGACACTGGATCCCCTTTGAATGACACCAGAAGTTAGCCAGTTGTTGAAACTGATCATTTTTCCTTTATACTGCGGTATCATTCTTGGTGAGGGCAGGATGCTACTCAGGGTCAGGGTCATACCCGCCTGGGCTACATGATCAGAGAGCTCTTCCATGTCTCTTTTCATGTAGTCCAGGGAGGTACGTCTCAGGTCATTCACACCAACATGAACAACGACAGAGTCATATTTGTACTTGTTATGGAGTGACCTGAGTGCTTGTGTTATGTGGAGGATTCTGGCTCCCGACAGGCAGCTAACAGTAACCTTCTCCTTGTCCAGCCTAGTGAGTGGGACGTCAGTGTGTCTGACTATAGAGTCGCCTATTACTAGTGTGTTAGGTATGTTATTTTGCCTTAAGGGCTGTGATTGTGTGGCACACTGATTTTGTGTTTTATGTGTTGTCTGGTTTGTGACGAGAGGTGCAGGTTTTTTTGTTGTCTGCTTTGGAGGTCTGTGATGCTTTTGCAGGTTTTTATTTAGCGCCTCTGAGTATGATTTAGTGTATTTGTGTGTATTTTTTGCCAGTGCTGGTTTAGTATGTCTACGTGAGGCTGGAGGTGTGGTGCAAGTGTTAATCTTCTCCTCATGACTGCCTGTTCCAGTCTTGGGTGGAGAGAGCTTAGCCTCCAATTTACGTATATAATTGCATCTCTCGCATATGTTAATGTTTTGTGGTAGGAGGAGAGGGTTGTCTGTGTACATGAGGCAGTTGTAACATTGCCTCAGGATACCCAGGTTCACCAGCTGGACTGGAGAGTATACCTGAGATGTAAAAGATACAATTCTAAACAAGTATGGGCCTAGGTCAGAGGCCTAAGGGGACACGCTGACTGTAACCAATAACTTCATATATTCAATTGCTGTATGATTGGCATGTCCTGTTTGTAAATCATTCAGCTATATACCTTAACAATAGTAAATCTATAACTAGCTCTAATATATTGATCAGTGTTTTGTCTATGACCCTATCAAATGATGAAGGTAAATCTATATAAATTAAATCATAGCACAAATTTTCATTCATAGCTGTTATTACAATGTTACAGAACATCATGTTACAGATGTTAATAGATCTATTTTCACCATATGCATGCTGATATATGGTTTCAAGTTCCAGCCTTTCCATTTCTGACAATAACTTATCCAATATTACCTTCTCCACTATTCTTCCATAACATGAAAGTAGACTTAAGGGTCTGTATGACTCTGGTTTTGTCTTACTCCCCTTTTAGACAGCTGTAGTAAGTGAATGTCTCCAATCTTTACGAACTGACCCATATTTAAATAACAGATATAATGGCATTGTATGTTCTTGCTCATGTGTTCTCAGGTCATTATTACTGATTCCATCTCCTCTCTGTGCTTTGTTTGGATCCAGTTTGCATACTTCTTTTTCAATATAATCTCATCTGATTTTAGTATGTGAGGTTATCTGGATGTCAGTGGGACAACTTATCACCCCCTTTGTGAAGCCAAACTGCTTCTATATATATATATAAATATATATATATATATATATATATATATATATATATATATATATATATATATATATACATACACACACACATACACCTGTTGTGTCTAAGAATACATTTTAGAATCTACACACAGTTGATCAGTTTGCACGTATTCACTCCTTCCATATCTTATCTATAAAAGGGTTTTCTATTATATTCAATATCTTTATATAAATTTTCTTCAAATTTTTCTTGATCTTGTCTCACACTATGACAAATTTGTTTGTCCAGCTTGTTTATTGTTTTCAAAGTTGCAGTTCGACCTCTTTTCCATGTCTTATATTTTCTCTCTTTTCTATTTCTTATATTTTCTCTCGCTAACCTTAATCAAGTATGTTGTCCTTATGGAAATATATCCTCCTGATGTTGTGTGCCTAGATCCTGATGGTAAACATTTTTTTTTCTGCATTCCAACACTTTTTCTTTCAAAACTTTCCACATTCCTTCTAGAGTTTTTCAACTGAATGTATCACTCCAAGTAGTTTTACACAGTGACTGTTTTGCTTCCATATAATGTTATTAATCTTCTGTGCATTGGTTTAGATTTCAGTTTGGCAGAATTATCTAGCACCAATCTTTATAACCCCATAATCACTGCACATCAACGGCAGCAAAATCTGAATCTGACATGAAGCAACAGTAATTTCTTTAGGAATGCAAACAATGTCAACATGTTCTGTTCCCTGGTAAGCTGTTGTTCCTGACCATACATTGTGAATAATTTCTTTATTAATGTTGTTGAATCAATATTATTCTAGTCTGTTTCTGGTAAATTTAAGTCCCCAGACACTATTATTCTTCCCTCTTATGTTTCATGCAAGAAATGTATGAATTCCTCTAGGTCATCAGCACTTGATTTTAGAGGTCTATACACTCAAACAACTCTTATATGTTCCAGGGTTGTCTTTATTGTTACAGTTACACAATCCATATTATTGGTGTCATCACTGAACATCTAACAATCACATGACTCAAAACTATCTTCAGTCCCTATCACAATACATCCACCTGAATATTTGTTAGAATGTCTGTTATAGTAAAAACATTTACACCCTGACAGAACTGGCTTACAGTCATTGTTCTTTAACCATGTTTCACAGATAACATCATCATCATCTATCTTGTGGGAATGTAGCAAATTTTACAATAAAAAATATTATTAATGCTCCTAGCATTAACAACCATCAGAGACGCATCAAATGTTGCTATCTGTGAACTGTTAAATTTTCAAACTGGCAAAAATCTTGCCTTATGTTTTTTAAATATTGCAAAATGTCTCCTGGAAAAATTCTCTTTTCTGATCTTGACAAGTGTACGCCATCCTGTCTGAACACGCATGGGTCCAAAATAAGGCTCAGATGCCCTATACATTTTCAATTTTTAAAGCAGGACTTTTCTCAGGCAGGTAATTACCCGCCAAAATCTTTTCATTCACATTGACTTGATTCTCCTTTCTATATCTGATTTGTGAAAAATATTTCCTAATACATGTACAAGCTATGATACATAAGAGGGCTGTAAGTTCCCTACTAAAAGTCAGTGTGTCCTTGCAGATATGACCATTTGTACAGACATGAATAAAAACAGATCCATACTTCCCTTACAATTAAGGTGTTCTAAGGCCTGCCTCATATCCCCTATTTTTGCTTGTGGAAACATAACACTATTCAATGTTCATTATCTTCTCTGCAAAAGTATGTATCAATACCTCTAATAATTGCATCTCCAATAATAAGAATATTTTTTGCTACCAGATCTGAAGAATCTTGAACTTCTAGTTCAGTAATACCTGCTCTATCAATTGTTACAAAGGAACGATCATCTCCATTAGTCTTATTAATCCCACTCTTTTCATTGCTTATTACATTTGCAAGCACACAATTCTCAACCGGCTGGCTTTGTGCATCCGCAGCTTGAGCCATGTTGTCAATGTCCACCTTCCTTCCCTTTTTTTTTCTTACAATGATGTTCTTCAGTCCTTCCACATTCAGTTTTGATTTTTCCTTTTCACCAGTTTCTTGCCTATTTTTTTCTGAGTCCTCATTCGGGAAAATTACCCCTTTTTCTGTACACTGAAGGTTTTTTAATAGAAAAATTAAATAATTCCCTGTAATCAGTGTGTTACATAACAAAGGCACTGTCCTTTTTAGTATGTATTCTCTTTGCTTTACAGACATTTATCAGTTTATTTTGTTGTGAACTTCTTCCTTTATTTTCTTCTACATGCTCTGAATCCTCAGACTGATGAATACTTGTATCCAGAATTCCAACCCTGTCAGTGGCATTATCTTGTTTCGTAGGGGTTGAGTGATCTTTACAGACAACAGACACAACCTTTCCTGGTTGTGTTCTATTTGCTCTTTGCCTAAAATTATTTATCTCATCAGTTCAGTCATTAATATATGCATATGGTGGGGCAAAGGAGGACTTATCCCACTTTATGATGACCCCTTTAAAGGGCCTACAACCAAACCAGGATTCCAACATCTGACAATAAAGGAAGTCCCTTGACAGGGCACCAGGAGCCAGCTGTCTATGTAAAGGCACAGAAACAGTTTCTAGTTCAACATGACATCTGATACTCACTAAACACCCTGGATTAGTGACAGGATGAAAGAGAATACTTTATACCGAAAAAGCAACCTACCTAACCTAAAACAAAAGGTACCTAATTTGCGGATACCTACAGAATAAAAGGCATCTATAATATCCAGTAATACCCTCCAGGAATCTTGTGGCAGGAGATGCATGACACTCTGATGAGTTAGCACCCAGAATTTGATGAGTATGTGCTAAATAAACTGGAGAACCAAAATAGGATGCAGGCCCCCTGTCCTTTCAAAAACTATTAAAAGCTGGGAAAATAATCCTCTGTATCTACAGATATTTTGAGAAGAAAAGTTCTGGGCCTTTTCAAGGAGGCATGTGGATACTGCACTGCCATGTAACATATCTCTTTCAGGAGTGGAGGAGAGCTATCTATTCTAGAACATGGACATATGAGACTATACACAGAACCCAGTAGCCAGGGTTTATGGATCTCCAGTTTGGGAAACACTTGCAGAAAAAAAAAATATGTACTCACCATAATGTTCCATCTGTGTTGTCCAATTTCATTCTTCCTCATCTGTTGGGTTCTGATTTGACTCGGACACTTTTTCCCTGTTCATGGAACAGTGAAAGTCTTAAGCTCCTCCCTTACCTGTAATGCACTAGTTCCCTTCTATGTTGCTGACCTTTAAGCCTATATGTTGTGTCTTTCGGCTTTTCCCGGTTAGGGGTCGCCACAGCGGAACTCCGATCAGCTAATGATTGGCAGTAGATTTTTACGTACTGGCTTGCCGGGCCTAACGCACAACCTTCAACAAAGGAACGCCCATTCACGCATGTTGCCACACAGAAGACGCTCTAACTGAGAATCGAACGGGCAACGTCTAACTGTGAGGCGACACCACCACCACAGTACCTTTAAGCCTATATAATTTTTAAAAAATGAGAAGAGATGAGATAACAGTATCTAGAGCTCAAATAATGGAACATTGGTTCCTTTAGCATCTACTAATCCATCCAGAAGTCAAACTGGTAGGGGATTGGAGGGAGAGAAGGTGAGGAAGAATGAGAATGGACAATACATATGGAATGCTAAGGCGAGTATATAACTTTATCTGATCTTGTCATTTTCATTCATTCATTCCTCAAATGTTGGGGCAGAGTTCAAGCTACCTAAATCCTAGGAGGACTCTAAGGAAGGATACTCCTGAGCACCGCTGAGCTGAAGGCTGCTCTTCCCATCGAGACCAGATCCAATTTGTAATGAGCAAGAAAGGTATGAGGATAAGCCAAAGTTGCAGCTGCACAAACATCATCCAAAGAAGATCTGGATAAAAATACTGAAACAGTTGCTACAGATCTGGTAGAATGAGCTTTTAGAGGTTTTGGCAAAGATAAACCCATTTTTTGTAAATGAAGGAAATACAATCAGTTAACTATTTGGACAAGGTCACTTTAGTGACTGGTGTACCCAATTTTGAATTCGAAAAGGAGACAAATAATTGATCTGATTTCCTCAAAATGTGTGTCTTATGCAGATAAAAACGTGTCTGTGAACATCCAAAAGGAGTAAGATGTATTCTTCCTTTGTTTGAAAATTTTGGAAAGAAAAATGGAAGGTTGATAGTTTGATTAATACTGGATTCTGACACCACCTTAGGAAGGAAGGATGGGTTGGTTTGTAAGTATACTCTATTCTTATGAAAAATCAAATAAGGAAGCTTAGAAGATAAGGCTTGAAGTTCTGAGACTCTTCTAGCAGATGTAATAGCCAGTAAAGACAATCTTCCAGGTTAACACTTTGGCTGATGGTACAAAGGGAGATTGGGTGAAAGACTGCAAAACTAAATTCAAATCCCACAGGGGAGTGGGATATTTAAAAGGAGGTCTAAGAAGAAAGGTTCCCCTTATAAAGGCCTTACAATTTTGGAAGAAGCTAAAGACAAATTATTTACTCCAATGTAAAAATTAGAAATGGCAGCTAGTTGTACATTTACAGTTGAAGAACTAGCATCTCCATTAAACTGGCGCTGAAAAAGGATCAATGCCATTTTCCTGCACCCAAATAACAAACCTTTTCCATTTACTTCTGCAAATTTTTTCTAGTTGAAGCTTTGTGGAACAATAAAAGAATGTGGCAGATGGGGTAGGACAGCTTGGGCTGTCCTGCTATCAACAGAAGAGGAGAAACCATGCAGTCAGTTTTAGGTCTAAGATGTCCAGATATATCATGTCTGTTGCACGGATCCAGAATCCATGGTGGGTGAAGCAGATGAGGCCAAAGAAAGGGGAACCAAATCTGATGAGGCTAATAAGGAGCAATGAGGATGACTCTGCTCTTCAACTGAGATGTATTTTGAAGGAATTTGGGTATTACAAGTACTGGGAGAAAGGCATAAAGAAGACCGGGGGGGGGGGGGGGGCAATCATGGAGAAGATCGTCTCTCGGTGATTCCCCCGGTGGGGAGACCAGAGCAAAGAACCTGCTGCACTTGTTGTTGGTGGAGATGCAAAGAGGCTGCAGCAAGGTTGGCCCCATCAATGAAATATCTTTTCCGCCACTTTCATGTAGAGTGATCACTTGTGCAGCATTAAAAAGAACCTGCTTAACTTGTCTGCTATCACGCTGTATTTCCCTAGAATGTGTGTTGCTATCAGATATTGATTGGATGAGATCATCTACTGCCACGCTGTCAAAGCTTCTTGACACAGGGAATAAACTTTGGTTCTCCCCATTTGTTGATGTACCAGACCACAGACATATTGTCCATGTAAATCACAATGGTCCCATTTGGGAGAGTGTCTTGGAAGGCCTACAATACTAGGAAGACAGCTCACATTTCCAAGACACTGACATGCATATTGCCCTCTTCGGGGGACCATTTGCCTTGGATAGTTTTTCCCAAGAAGTGTTCCCCAACCTGATATGGGAAGCTTTCGTGGTAATTATGACCTTGGGCAGAGGGAGAATGAAGGGGCAACCTTGCATTATCTGCTCAGACTAAATCCATCAAAGGAAGTGATTTTTGCATGCCTGAGTTATCTTAAAAAGGGTGGACAAAGGTTGGTGAAGAATTGACCGCTGAGTAGTTTCATGTGGTATCCTGCTAATGGAACCAAAACTATTGCAGCAGACACTGACCCCAATGCTTGAAGGATCAATTTAGCTGAGAGAAAGGAATTCTGAATGATCTTTTTGACCTGGAATCGTGAGGTTTGTACCCCTCGTAAAGAAAGATAGGCTATCAAAGACTGTGTTGAACAAAGCTCCGATAAACCCTTAATATTTGAGTTGGTTCTAGTTGAGATTTGTTGTGATGGATAGTAATCCTCAGGTAAAAGCATAACGACAAAATCTAATGTTTTGATAAGATGATGCCAGGTCAGAGTGGTTATGAGCCAGTCGCCCAAGTAAGGAAACATCAAGAATCATTGCAATCTTAAGTGAGTTGCCACTACTGCCATGCATTTGGTGAAAACCCTAAGGGCTGTGATGAGACCAAAGGCAGAGCTCTGAATTAGTCATGACTGGCTCCCAGCCAGACATGTAGATATCTTCTGGACTGTCTGTTCATTTTTATATGACGGTACGCATCCTGAAGTGCTACTGAGCACATCCAAATGTCCTTGTGCAGAAAGGGTAGAATGGATTGAACTTTAACCATCTGGAACTTGGTGCACTGAACTGACTTCGATTGCTGAGATCAGAAATTGGTCTCCAGTCCCGTCCTGTTTTCCTCAGCAGTAAAAAGAATCTTAAGTAAATTCCGGACTCTTTTTGGTCTGGAGGGACCTCTTGGATGACTCTCTTTTACTAGCAGCTTTTTTATTTCTAGTGCTGCTGCTTTCCTCTGGGTGGGACATTGGGAATTTTGTTTACTGTTGGGGGTGGGGCTGGGAAAAGGGTATTATATAATCTCTGGAAATAATCCTCTGCACCCAATAATCTTTTGTAATCTCTAGCCAGACTCTTTGGTGCAGGGATAAACAACCCCAAACTGCCTCCAAAGGTGGATAATCAGGGCCTCTTTTCAGGAGGGTGCTGGTAGGATCTGTCAGAGAAAGTGTCTCTGGAATCTTGGTTTTGCAGGCTTTTTCTGCCTAGTGGGCGGCTTCTTCCATTAGAGTTCCCTGCTCTGCCCCTGGGGGAACTATCTCCATGTCGATCTCGGAAGGGACCCTGGGACTTTCTGAAGCACATTTTTCAACCACCTCAATGATTCCTAGAAAAGGTCCTTTGAGAAGTCAAAAACTGTAGGCCCACAGCAGATAGGGTTTTACTATCCTGCTCACACCTGGATAATGTGTCTTTAACTTTGGGGCCAAATAAAGGACTTCAGTCGAGCACTGACAAAAGAAGAGTTGAAGGTCTCCATGAAATCACACAGGCGCATCCAGGCATGCCTCTGAATGGAGATGCTTGAACCCACTGCCCTTGATGTACCTTTAGCTGCATGTGAGATGAGCCTCATGGACAAATTTGAACTGGACTAGCCAACTGTGAGGCAATTGAGCTCTCTGTCTCAGAAGTAATGGTCCTGGAGAGGGATTTGGAGAGCTCTTTAATCAAATTCCTCTGGAGTCTAGTGAAGTGTGCCAATTATTCAGTGACCAAAGTGTAGAAGTCATTGAAGACTCAAGACACAAAGACAACTGGGTCTGGGAAGTAAGAGTAGAGGAGGGCGGATACATCCTTTCCTTGCAGCAGAGAAAACACGCTCCACTACTTTGAAAACAGAATGCCTAGCAGGCTCAGAGGAGACTGGATCTGAGGCGACTTTTTCTTTATGTTTTGTCAGATCTGATGAAGTCAGATCCAATGCATTTGTCATAATCCTTGGATCAGAAGTAGTCGGACTGGAAGATTTCTTCTTTGGCTCTGAAGAGATCAGATCCGAAGGTTTTGAAAGTTTTTGAGGGGGTTCCAAACGTGGAGCCAAAGAACCTGCAGGGCTGGGGGAACCCTTTATAGCCTCTTTCTTGTTAGATTTCTTAGGGGTTTGAGCCTCAGATGCTTTATCGGAGGACTTTAGAGGGGAGTAATCCTCTCAAATTAAGTTTATTTCTAAAATCAAGGAGTGCTCTAGGGTTAGAGGCCTTGCAAGCATCACAGGCAGAATCCAAATGGGACAGGCCTAAACAATAAACACACATAACGTGTGCATCTGATAACAGGATTTTATGGTCAAAGGCTGTAGATTTTTTAAAACCTGGAGCGTTTCTCAGCCATAATCACTGAGAGAACCAATAAAAAGGAATATTATAGAAAAGATTTATTTAGCTAAAAAAAAATAAAGGAAAGGGAAATATTACCAACAAAGGTAATAAAGTGAACTACCTCAAAGGTATAAGGGAGAAAGGGGAAAGAGAAATACCAGCTATGGTATTTAGAAATACACTAAAAAGTGTAGGCGAGGCAAAGGAGGATACATTAAAAAAGTTTAGTAAGAAAAAGATAAACAGTTAAAGATATAAAATTCTTGCTTTAACTCACAAAAAAATCATTATTGCTCAAGAGTTAACAGTGACCATGTCCATACACGAAGTCAGCAAACAAGGTCTGGAGTATGGTAGAGGACTAGTGCATTATGGGTGAGGGAGGACTCGAGACTTTCAGTGCTCTACAAGCTGGAAGGAGCAGCAGAGTCGGATCCAAGGGTTGGTTGCGAACCCAACAGTTGAGGAATTAATGAAAATGACATCATCAGATCAGGTTTTACGCAGGCAATTCTGTTATAAATATGAATGTTCCTGCTGAAGTGACTGTGTGGTCACCCCCCTGGAATATTTGATTTGTGAAGCCAGGCTTTCAACAATATCTAAGGAGCAACTGCTCTGTCACAAGATGAGAAAAGGGAAAGCTTAAAAAAAGCCAGAGGGATATTGTGGACATCTTTCTATGACATCACCATGCTTTCCCCATACTTTGAGTTTTAATTAATTGAAGCAACAATCCCTTTAAAGCTTCAATTCAATGAAAGAAGCAAAAAAACATTTTTTGCGTAGGGGATTTGGCTCTCCTCCCACTCCCCTTGCTTTTATATACTAACTCCAGTTGCAGAGCTTCAGAAAAAAAAGTTCCAAACATGGAATCCCTACAAGTGCACAAACAAAAACACAGATGCTACTAATTTATGTAAAAAGAGATCAGGCAGTTCAGACTCACTTAACAGAAATTTGAGTTTAAACTTTCCCACTTCACACTCAGTCAGGGCAGGTGTAGAAACCTGCTGGCATCCTGCATCCCCTTATGAAGGCCCCTGAACATGTTCTGAGAAGGGATTTATGCCTTTCAAATAGCATCACTTTCACTAAAATCACAATCATATTTTAAACAACACTGAAAGCCACTTTTACTTTAAAAGCCTGAAAAGTAAACATGCTCTTTTGAAGGAAAGGAGGCAAGGTCCTTTTCATTCCAATGTGCCAAATTGAGTATAGGGGGCAAATCTTTTAGATAACAACTCTAGGGTCACATGGCCATATGGCAAGGGCAAACAATTTTGCAAGAAAAAGAAAAAAATCCTTTTAACAAAAAAAATTTTACACTGTGAACTAGAGAAGTGAGCACACAAATACAAATTCTAACTAAAAAAAAAAAATAATTGAGAAAGATGCAGGTGTGTGTGTGTGCACCCAGCATGTGGGTGGAGGAGGGATAAATGAAAGTACCTTTCAATGTTGATTTCAATGAATGGAGAATGACTATAGCTGTTCTCCATTCGCTTGGTACAAAACCTGTATGGAGGCTGAGATTAAACAGTGCTGTTAGGGGTGTGGCTAAATCGTTCTTCACACTATTTAACATGCATTCAAGGATATTGTCACGACCCATTGATAGTACCCTCAATCTTCTTCAAAACAGCAAAAAAGCCAGCATGACTTCATGTCAGTCAAGAAAAATATTGGTTAATTATAACACACTTTCAAGTTACTGCTGCAATGTTACTCTATACGGAAGAGTGTGCTCAAACTACAAGCTCCCTTATTCTGAAATCATAACTTATTTCCATTCTGTTAAGTTTTATAAGCTTACATTTACTGACATTCAAAAGGGGAGGTCACTACTACTACACTGGATACTCATTTTGTGTGTAAATCATCTTACAGATTTTTGACGTTTTTTATTGAAACAATTATGTTACCCAACAGAATAGTCTGAACAATCATGGTCCCAGTCAGAGACCTGTGTGATACATCTGGTGTTGTTCACCAGGCTACACAAGTAACTCAATACTCTGCTTTGCTGTGCCCTGTTGCGAAACCCAGTGTTTCACCCAATGAACTTCATACAGACCTGCATCTAGTGTTTTTAAATTGCCAATTATTTCCTTATGAGGAATAGTGTTGAATGTTCTAATGAGCTCAAGATAAGCAGCATGCTTTGTCAGTCCTTCATCAACAAGTACTGCTACCTCAAAAGAATTCTGGGATTCATAAGATCAGGTTTTAACAAAATCAAACTGTTCCTCAGCTAACAGAAATATGTTCCCATTGCACTCATGATAAGCTCCATTATGGCCCTCTATTACATTCTACAGAGGCCTGTGGTTGGTTTGATGGGTCTCAAACCTGTATGGAGGTGAAATGATTTCTCTCCACCTTTGTGAACTATAGTCTGTCACCATAGATAAGTGACAAATTAACTTACCAATATTTTGTTTAAACATGAATGATATGGGCTTGGTTGTATTTTGTCTGTACAGAAAACCACCAAGTGTTTGGTCTAATTCTACAGAATCTGAGTTTTTAATTCTGCAGCAGAAGTTCTCACATACAGATGAGATTTATCTGCTTATGTTTACAGTACTCTGATGTACATCATTACTTAGGGTCTACAAGTGCTCAAGTCTGGGCTGTTCACAGGCCACAGCTTTACAATGAGCAACAAGATAAAATGAAAAGGTGAAATCAGGAAGAACAAGAGAAGTTTCCTCAACATGATATTTACCTTAGCCTGAGATACTAGCTATACCAGACAGGTGATGTAGGTTCTATTTGCACATTAACATGGAATCATCTGCAAGCATGAAGTTTGGCAGGAAAGTTCTGAAGATGATGTGGATGTATGTTCCTCTTCTAACAGCACTGCTTGGCATGCCTATGTATGGGTGTACAAGGAAGGAATCTGTGCTCTTGAAGGCCGGCAGCAAAGTCTCTGAAGTAATGCATATTGCAAAAGTGATCTACTGAAAAATATTTGGGGGATCTTGCAGCTCGCACAGGCTGCCACTTGTGCTCAAACTCAATCATATGTCCAGGCAAGGTGCAGCAGCCATTCAGAGTAGAGATACTGCCCTGAACTCATAGCCAAGCTTGAGTAAGGTTAAGCGCAATAGTCATGGGGGAGTGAGAGAGTGGGAGTTTAAAGCTTAGCTTTAGTGGACACCTGGAGGATTCAGGGTTAGTTAGTGATCTAGGAATTTAGCTTTGGGGTTAGGAAGTGATCAGGGAGTTTAAGTTTAGACAGCAAGAGATGACTTCAGGGTTAAGGAGTAAATTGGAAATTTATGTTTAGGGAGCAACTCAGGGATTTGGGGTTTAGGAAGCGGAAGTCGATTTTAAGGTTAGTGTGCAATTTCAGAATTCAGCAGTCTGGGATTTTAGGCTTAGGGAGCAGGAATGAAGTTTAGGGTGAGTGGAAAATTCAGGTGTACAGAGTAATTGTGGAATTTAGGTTGAGAGAGTGAGAGGGAGTTTTAGGGATGTAGTTAAGGTTCTTGTAGGGTATGTAGTTTATTAGTGCTGGGCTGTTGGGAGGACTATGTAGTTTATTGGGATTGGGTTTATTCAGACACAGAGCTTGAGATTTCAAAGAATTTTCAAAGACCAAGTCAGCCACAAGCATTCAAAGTTAGATCTTTTGTTTACTGTGAAGTTTGTACAGTTTTTACTGCAAATACACTATGTGTTAAAGTGCTGGGATCAGTTCACTATTTAATGATATTAAATGTTCCCTTTCAATGTGTTACCTTATTTAAACAATATCTTATTCCTTTCAGTATTTAAGATCAGTCTATGTAGTTGAGTTTGCAAATCTGACAAGACAAGCAAGCAGTTTTTCTACTTTACTTAAACTTGTTTCTATGACTGTTGATTTCTGAAATTACACAACCGCCCATTTTCTAATATATATGCTATTAATATTTTATTCTAAGATTTTTTTTAGTTTACTTGTGTACTTATGACTTAACCATATGTGACCTAAATGCAGAAATTAATAATATTCTAGAACTCACTAAGCATTTTCTAATTAAATTAACTTTAGTCACCAAGGACAGTATCTCCATACTGCTTTCAAAAGGATGTCATTTTCCGAAGCACAGTCTCCATTGTGAAAGTCCAGGAATGATGAGGTATGACTGACACTGATTTTATTCTTAGGAAAAATATCCTGGCATCATGATCTCTGTTAGTCTCACAGAGCATAACTATGGGTGGGGAGCAAAAAAAAAAATCCTAGCTTTGTCCATCCAATATCTAAAATACTGCCAACATTAGAAGGATTTTTACCAATTGTTCCAAACTGTTTTGATTAACATAGTTAATTAATATTTTGGGCGTATTTATATGATATTGAGTAGTATTAGAACTAGAGTAATTAAAATATCCAAAAGGACTGTATTTTTACAGATTTATATATCTTGAAGTTTACTCAGGAAATTCTCATGCACTTCATGGGGCAGACTATGTACAGCAGGATTCTTATATATTTAATACTACTGATGTTTATATGTACAAGGGAAAATAGTAGTCCAGAGTCTTATCTTGACTTCCAAAGTTTTGAGGTGTCCTCTTATAAATACTAACACATTATCATCTATCCAATCAGACCTAAAACAATGAAAGTAGGTACATGCTAGAATTTGTGAATTTTGGATGTGTAAACTAGGGGCAGCACAGGATTAATTTCTCTGCCTTCCACCCTCTGACTGCCAGAATAAGCTCCAGCTCCAGCTTCCATCTAACCCTGAGATGAAAAAGTGGGTATGTAAAAATTCATCTTTAAAACAGGTTTCTTTAACAGTAGAGATATGAATGCCCTCCACCCCCCCCTGAAAAAAAATCTAAGTCATTCAGTTTACTGTTGAGACTTCTGACATTTAGCAAAGAGACCTTCATCTCTGAATTACTACCAGTTATAGTTTAAAAAAAAAAAAAAAAAAAAAAAAAAAGATCAACGTATAAAGGTCTAAAATTACATTTTGGGGATGGATCATCATATAGTCAGTATATAAATTCTGCAGAGAGAACGAATCCAAAGCATTCCAGCTGGCTATACACCTCACTCCAGGCTGAAAGGCACTGAATTTCTTGTATGTTGCATTATGTTTTCAAATCACTGAATGAATACTAAAATTTTGTTTTCAAGTTACTGAATGAATGTTAAAATTTGTATACATACATAGATGCCACACATGATGGTATTTCTTTTGTGACATGCATTTGTCACATGCTTGCTAATATGAGAATAACTGCATCATATCCTGTTACATATCTAACACTGAGGACCATCTTGGAGTTCTCAGTCTAATATGAGCACAGATCATGTCATAATTACCTTTGATTGTTTTTCAACCTAGTGATGCTGCTAATTTTGTCCCCTATTAAGCACACTATCAAAAAATTATTTGTAAAAATCTGGAGAGATAAATACGTTTTATGCACAATAGAGTCACCAATTGCTAGGATGTTTGGGGCCGCCACGTCATAATGCCTGCTTTAGGGGCTTTTACATCTGGCTTGGTTCAGTTTTAACCCTATGCATTTTGTCATTATGGATTCTCCCCCCCCCCCCTACTGCCATACAGTAAACTCTCAGTTAACTGGCACCAATGGGTATTGGTAGATTCTGGACAACTGTAGTTTCTGGTTACTTGAGAGTTACTATTAAAAATAGGCCTGACTAATACTGTACCATATTCTATTTGTTTGGTTTGACTTGTTCTCAGGTTGGGGAGAGAGGGAATGTATTCCTATCTTCCTTCTTAAAACTCTAAAAACGTAAGGTATGTTTCTGTGGGGGGAAAACAGAAAGTGTAGCACATGAAAATTGTACTGTATTTCTTCAATTTTTTTTTTGCTGATTGCTTGAAATCCGGGTAGCTGAGAGTTTACTGTATTATGATCGTATGCATGTTTGATTTGTGTGATCTGTCTAATGTGTAAAATATGCGCGAGGGTCTGCTTTTGTGGAACGTATGACTGCTTTAGGTACAGCTACAGGTTTTGTGGGTGTGGTCTTCAGAACTCCCACATATTCTGTGGTGGGTGAGTGTGCATGCTCAAAGTGTAGGGCTGCTACTGACAGTTTATTCTCAATATTCTGGATACACTTGCCGTTTTTACAGATATTTAAGGTCTTGTCTATAAGGAATGTATTTTCTGTGACCGGGAGGCAGTTCTTATACTATGTCTTGAAATAATCATCATCTATCCTATCTTTGTAAGTTAGCCCATGTAGTACCTCTGTATCTGATCCATAGTAAGATCATTCCTACATAAAATATAAATCAGAGAAAGAAATCAGAAAAGAAGTTTTAGATAATGCATAGACTCTGCATCTCCTACCCTTTTCAATCTATCCAAGCTGGTCTGGAATCGTATAAGAGACAATTCTGCTGACCTGCGTTTCCTGCCCTACAACTATCTCATGCTAATATAGGCATCAATCTTCTCATGCTTTCTTCTCTGGGTGGCTTAAATAAAGTGGCAGCACCTGTGAAAATTCTGTGTGTTATGTACCTCTTTCAGGAAGCCCATACAGTGCTGGTGCAGGTCCTGGCTTGTGAAATGATGACTACAGAAATAAAGTGTTTGCAATTTCGGCATCGAATCCAGGAATAATTTAATAACATATTAGGAATTATATCCAAACTGTGCAGTGTAGGGGCTAAATGCAAGTTCTTAATGCATTGTGTGTTAGCATGACACATACCAGAAGTTGGTGAGCATGTTACCCAAGAGCTAGTGAATCTTCACAAATGTGCTTAGACAGGGCTATGAGGAGAAAAGTACAGTTTTGTACCTACCATAAATGTAGATGTCCGATGGATATGCAACTGCAGTCATAACATATGGGTTGTCCTGCCTCAGGCAGCCCTCGGTCGGCCGGATTCCAAAGTCTGGGTCCGACGTCGGCTGATGTTGCATTTCTCTCCGACGTCAGAGCGACTGGAGTACATAAGCATCAGCCGACGCCATTTTCTTCAGTGTTTCTTGCCCCAGATGCCAGGTGCCCTCCAAGGAAGGCTGTAATCAAATTGGAAGACAAAAACAGGATTCCAGACAAATAAATGAGCAATAAACAGAAACACCATAACAGATATCCCCAGCTAAGAGAAACAGGGATAGGAGTGGACCCTAGGCATAGAGGGGTATGGAGGGAGAGAAAATCCGACTGCAGTTGCATATCTATTGGACATCTACATTTATGGTAGGTACAAAACTGTACTAGGTCCTTCAAGAATGCAACTGCAGTCATAACATATGGGTAGAATACCATAGCTTAGCTGGGGGAGGAGGAATGCTCTAGGAAAAAGATGGTGTGGCAATCGAACCCTGCAGGACTGCCGAAGCAAAGCCTGCTCTGGATCTGGAGTATAGAGGGAGATTGTAGTGTTTGGAGAATGTATGCACGGAGCACCATGTATCAGCTTCTAGAATGTCCTTAGTAGGCACCCCTCTTAAGAATGCTGTAGAGGTGGCTGCAGCTCTGGTGGAATGTGGTCTGACATTGGCTGGAACAGTCTTTCCATGAAAGGAATAACAGAATCTGATGCAATGTCCAATCCATTTTGAAATAGTCTGTTTTGAAATTGCTTTTCCTTGGACTGCAGGGGCGTAAGCTACAAAAAGTTGTTCAGACTTCCTACTGGTCTTGGTTCTGTCCAGGTAGTATCAAAGTTGTCTGTGAATGTCCAAGGTATGTAACAGTCTTTCCCCCTTATTCTCAGGATTGGGGAAGAAAGCAGGCAGATGAATAGCTTGATTTAAAGAAACCCTAGATACCACCTTTGGCATAAAAGTAGGGTTGGTCCTTAATGAAACCCTGTCTCTGTGGAAAATTATGAACGGTGGTATTGCCATTAGGGCCTGTAGTTCCGAAACCCTTCTTGCTGAGGTAATTGCCAACAGGAAAGCTGTCTTCCATGAGAGAAATTGCAAGTCAACTGAAGCTGCTGGCTCAAATGGAGGTAGAGTCAGTTTTTCTAGGACAAAATTGAGGTCTCAGACTGGCACTGGAGCCTTTCTTGTTGGCTTAATGTTCTTGATTCCCCTGAGAAATTGCCTTAGCAAAGGATGTGCAAAGACAGGCGGATCAGTGTTATATCTAGCTGAAATAGCTGATACATGCATCTTTATGGAAGAATATGAGAGTCCATTCTTTAGCATATCTGCCAAATATTCCAGGATGAGTGGGATGTTCAATAATGATGCATCATGTCCCTTGATGGTATTCCAAATGCTGAATCTCTTCCATTTTGCTAAGTAAACCTTTCTGGTGGACGGTCTTCGAGCCTCTGTTAGTATCCGCTGAACTTCCTTGGAGAGAGATAGGTTGAGATTATTCATGGGATCTCCCAGGCTGTTAGCTGCAGTGTCTGAAGGTTTGGATGCACTGTTATGAAGTTGTGTTGAGTCAAAAGTAGAGGCCATTGGGGAAGGGCCCACTTCTTGGTGTGACATATGCTCCGTAGTAGAGGATACCAGTGTTGTCTTGGCCAGTCCGGAGCTATTAGGATCCCCTTGGGTCTCTCTGCTTTGATCTTTAGTAATACTGAGGTCATCAGTGGCAGAGGTGGGAATGCATAGATTTTTAGGAAGTTCCAGTTGAATGAGAGAGCATCTATTTTCCAAGCTTGTGGATGGTATGTCCTTGAGCAGAATTTTTGTAGATGATGGTTGAGGTGAGAGGCAAATAGGTCTACTTCTGGCCTGCCCCATGTCGAAGTGAGCTGTGTGAAGATCTTCGGATGTAACCTCCACTTGTGTGGATCTGTGAAATTCCTGCCTAGGCTGTCCGTCAGCACATTGTCTTTGCCTGGAACAAACTGGGATTGCAACTGAATGTTTAGGCTCAGTGATTTTTCCCAAAGATGCATTGTCAGTCTGCAAAGGGGGTAGGAATGGGTGCCCTCTTGCTTGTTTATATACCACATCACAGTGGTGTTGTCTGTCCGTATCAGTAAATGGCCTTGCTGAAGTTGGTGTTGAAAGGCCTCAATGGCATGCATTACTGCCAGCATTTCCTTTTGGTTTATATGCAGATGTGTTTCCTTTGGAGACCATTGTCCTTGTATACACCTGCCTTCCATGTGCGCCCCCCCATCCAAGGTCTGAGGCGTCTGTGGTCATGGTCTGTGTTATCTGTGGTTTTTTGAATGACATACCTGTGTTTGCCTGGCTTACCGAGGCCCACCATAGGAATTCCTTTTGTAGGCATGGAATGAGCGGTATGGTTGTCTCTAAGTTGTTGCTGTGCTGAGACCATAGGCTTTTAGGTACCATTGAAGCTTTCTCATGTGTAGTCTTGCTAATGGAACCAGGAGAATGCAGGATGCCATGTAACCCAGGGCCTGTAGGAATCTCCTTGCAGTCATCTGGGTAAGTTTTGCCAAACCTTTGAAATAATGAGTTAACTTCTCTTGCTTGTCTTCTGTTAGGTAAGCCATTTGAGAGGCTGTGTCTAATTTGGCTCCTAAGAAGATTATTTGTTGGGATGGCTGAAGTCTTGACTTTTGGAAGTTGACTGTGTATCCCAGAGCTTGAAGTAATCGTATGACATAGTCCAAGTTTTTTGTCAACATCAATTTGTCGTCCGCTTGTATGAGGCAGTCGTCCAGGTACGGGTAAATTTGGATCCCCTGGAGCCTGCAATGAGCAATTACTGAAGCCAGGCATTTCGTGAATACTCTGGGCGCAGTAGATAAGCCAAATGGCAATGCTGAGAATTGATAATGCTCTGGCCCTGCAAGAAATCTGAGGTATCTTCTGCAGCTGTGTCTGATAGGGACATGCAGGTATGCCTCCTTGAGGTCCAGAGTAATCAGCCAAGACTCCTTGCCCAGCATGGGAAGGACTTGCTGTAGAGTCAGCATTTTGAACTTTGGTACTATGAGAAAGGTGTTTAATGCGGACAAATCCAGAATTGGTCTCCATTGAGATTCTTTTCTTGGAACAAGGAACAGTCTTGAGTAAAACCCCTGGCCTTGTTCTTGTTGTGGAACTCTTTCTATTGCTTTCATCCGAGTCAGCTGAGAGATTTGCTTGATAGCCTCTGCCCTCTGGTTTTGTGGTAGGTTTGGCATGCCTTGTTTTCTTGGTAAGGTATGAAAATGGAACCTGTAACCTCGGTCTATAATGTCCAAAATCCATTTGTCCTTTTTCAATCTGTGCCAATTGTCTGCAAACAGAGATAATTTCCCGCCCAAGGGAGCTTCTATTTGTTCCCTGGTAGGCGGAAGTAGAGGAAAGTCATTGAGACTGTGGCTGTGGGGCAGGTGAAACCCCTGTGTCACTTCTTTGGTTTGCTGGCTGCCATGGGGCGCCTCTGTAAGGACCTCTGTATTGTCCTCTTCCTCGGCCACGTCTGTTTTTGCCCCTTTGAAATTTTTCAGGATTAGGAAAGGACCAGTTTTTTGAAGGCCAATTCCTACTGAATCTGGGGGGTTGAACCTGGAGGAAATCTTTCACCGTCTGAACTGATTTTGCTTTTTCCTCGATGGACTTTAACACATCCTTAGCATTAGCACCAAAAAACTTGTTCTTTTCCAAAGGTGCATCCAGAAGTTTTGCCTTTACATGATCTGGTAGAGGTTGATCTTTTAACCATGCATGTCTACGAATGACTGCCCCTGTCATAGCTGCCCTACATGAAGCATCCAGTGCATCATATCCACACTGTAGGAAGTGATTGCTTACTTGCTGAGAGTTATGTACAGCTTCCTGCAAAGACTTCCTGTCTAAAGGATCAGGAGAGGCCAATGTTTTCTGTAAATCTTCTAACAGGAAATCCTGATTTTGTAACATATGAAAAAGGCAATTCAAAGCCCTCATAGATAAAGTAGTGGAGGTGTAAACCTTTTTACCCCATCTCTCTAATGACCTAGCTTCCCTGTTGGAGGGCAAAGGATTTTTAGAGGTGGAAGCTGAAACACCTTTAGGTCCCTGAGAAATAGTTTCCAAATCAGCAGTATGGGCCCTGAATAAATGGGAATGCGTTTATGGGACCCTGTAATACCTGTCTGGCTTAGCTGGAGCAGGAGGAAGAGAATCAAGGGTAACACTAGAGTCAGAATATAAATCATCCAAAACATCAAGCACAGGAGGAATAGCTAAGGGCCTGTGCTGGGGCTTTTTAAGGAAAGTTCGAAGGCGCTTTCTGGAATCAGAATATTCCTGGCCTTGCCACTTGAAATGTTCCCTCATGGTATGCAGAACTTCCCCAAAAGAAATATCCTCAGGAGGGGAGGCCGAGGGGTTGGAATCCTCTGCATCCGAGTCCTCATAGGTCTGGAAGAGCTCTTCCTGGCCATCAGAGTGGACAGAGTCCTCATAATCTTCATCTGAAGGAATAGGGTCAGAGGGTTCAACCCGGGGCCTTTTATCAGAAGGAGGCTGGGATCCTCTCTCAGGATGGGCCTGTGAACCTCTAATCATAGAAATTAAGTCAGCAGCCATAGTCATAATTTGTGTCTCTGGAGTAGGCTGAGGTAAGGCTTTAGCAGTAAGATGCTTGGTCTTGCTGGCTGCCTTAGCCCTAGTGTAGGCCTTAATAGACATGGCCATAGGAGGCCTGGCAGCTCCACGTGCAGGAGTGACCTTATCTACAGCAATGGTCTCGGGCATTTCCTCGGTTTCGATATCCGGAGGAAAATCAATAACAAGCGTTGGAGTGATATCCGGAATCGGAGTCGTCGGTAATGCGGTGTCTTCGGTTCGGAGCGGTGGAATAACCGTCTCAGGGGGAACCGGAGCACTCGCGGTAGGTTTAGGCGTGGAGTCGGTGGTAGACACGGGCCGAGGATGTTGGTCGCGGTCTTTTCGTTTCTTGGGAGTTTGCGATGTCGGAAGTTCCGACGGCATTGTATAAGCAAATTTTTCGCCGAAAAAATCTTCAGTGAACTCCGCCCGGCGCCTGAGAGTGTGCTTGTTGAAGCGAGCACAGGCTACACAGGCCGAGACGTCGTGGTCTGGGCCAAGGCAAGGAAGACAGTAAGAGTGGAAATCCTTATGATGTATTTGTTTACCACAAGAAAGATAATTGTTAACTTTTTCAGTAATTTCTGACATCGGCTGAGGCAAGAAAAGGTCCCCAACGGGGTACTTAGCTTTTTGATGACTTCGGAATCGAAGAATACAGGAGCTGACCAACCGGCACTTGCGAACCGCTTCTGCTTCGGGCACCGCGCGGCAAGAAAGACTGAAGAAAATGGCGTCGGCTGATGCTTATGTACTCCAGCCGCTCTGACGTCGGAGAGAAATGCGACATCAGCCGACGTCGGACCCAGACTTTGGAATCCGGCCGACCGAGGGCTGCCTGAGGCAGGACAACCCATATGTTATGACTGCAGTTGCATTCTTGAAGGACATCCCCAACAATTACCAATTATAGATGGCTTGTGAAGGCAGATCAAATGGATCTTCAGGGGAGAGAAACTTGTGGCAATATTCATAACAATGCAAACTTCTTTTTGATTTCCGTTGGAATGGGAAATGTCCCATTTAAAACCAGTGTTACTCCACATCGTATTCAGTTAGTTCAGTGAGAAAGCTAAATCAACATATTGAAAAAAATAATTAGTATTTTAAACCTACCATAACTGTATACATAAAACAACCAATAGGCTACAAATAAGTATAAAAACTCATAACCAAGTCCATACCAGAGATGCTGGGAAACCATTTATTCTGAGAACACTCTCTCCCCTGAATATCTACCACAATACTGAGTACATCATACAACTATCATTTTTTTCTGGGAGAACACCTGCAACAGTTTTGATAAAATTTGGAAAGAATGTCAAGCACTTAAGATTAATCCCATAAAAGCTGCCATTTCACAATGCTGCAATGAAGCCTGTTTTCTTTCCAAACTGGGTATTAAGTGTTTTGTGTTTCAAAGTAATATAATTGCAGCTTTACAAATATCAACTGAATAAAAGTAATTCTAGAAACATTCATCAGAAACTGCAACATCAGTAAAATGTATATTTTGACAGAATCTCGACTCTTTTGCTGTGTCGCACTAAATGATTTCACAAAGGCAAGCCACTGTAATAAAGCTTGTTTGGTCACATGCAGGGGTGTAGCCAACAATTTACATTTTGTACTCCAACCTAATTTTGTTGCCCCCACTACCCACCTGTCACTTTAAAAATGTATTCAATCCTCAAAATGCTATCCCCCACATATATTGGTAGAGGGATATTACTTTCAGTTGCTACCATTTATATCCATAAAAAGCTAATTTTAGAGATGCATTCCTTTCACATAAAAATTCTTTGTATACCTCTATACTACAAATATTCAGACACAAACAAACAGTTCTAAACATTCTGTGCTTTTTGAATTTTGTAATTTCCAAGAGATGCTCAGAAAAAATGTACTTATTTGAGTACACTGAGTACGCTTAGCTACATCCTTGGTCACATGTATACCTTTTTGCCCTTTCACAAAGGAAAGCAAGGGGGGAAAAAAGCCAAGTCTGTTTTCTTAATGCTCTTCATTCTTTGCGTGAAAAAAGTAAGCAATCTATGTTCATCAAGCATGTGATAGCCTTTCATCTTTATTTCATGTTTTGGAAAAAAGGTTGGCAGTTGAGTAGACTGATTTTTACAAACAGTTGCAACCACTTTACCCGGGAAAGATGGAGTGGCTATCAAAGACACCCTATCGTTACAAAATGACATACAAGATTTTGTGTCTATTATAATTCAGAAATCCCTCTGTAAGAGTTTATTACAATCAGAAACATGCTCATGAGAGAAGCTTCAGGTTCACCACTGAAGCTGGCTCACTGTGTTACAAAATCAGTATTGTATCATGGTATTTACAGTGGATATAAAAAGTTTACACACCCCTGTTAAAATGCCAGGTTTTTGTGATATAAAAAATGAGATCACAATATATAATTTCAAAACTTTTCCCACCTTTAATGTGTTTAATGTTTAAAGTATTAGTTTAAGACTGTGCATACACAACAAAGTATTAGTTTAAGGGTGTGCACACTTACACAACCAGCGTATTGTACGTTTTTTATTTTTTATATTTTTTTCTCTAACAAATTTGTTTTTCAATTGAATTGTACAGGTTATAGGTCACAATAAAGGTGGGAAAAGTTTTAAAATGATTTATTGTGGTCTCTTTTTTATATCAATCAAATAACGGATTTTCTATTATTAGTTACCTACAATACAAATAAGAATCCAATATGAGGGTCTATATTACAACAGCGAATGCTTAAAATAGCGAACGCTGTATAATTGATCCTTAAAAATGTCGAACACACAGCTCCGGGGGAAAAAAACACAAACACAAAATAAAGTGGGGGGCTTTGCCCACCTACTTAAATATACCAACTCTAAGATCGCACCACAGTGAAGGAAATGGCAAAGTCCCGAAAACAGCCCAGTGACTTTTTTCCCTGGGGAAAAAAAAAAAAAAAAAAAAAAAAAAAAAAAAATCGCTGTTCCGTGTGTTCAGGATTTCACGGTTCGATTTAAAATGGTCAATAAAACAGCGCTCGCTATTTTAAGCATTCGCTGATATAATAGGGAACCATATATGATACATGTGCTAACTACCCATTCTAAGTATACCACAAAATCCTGATTTAGTAGGGTTCCCCTACACAAATGAAAAACTTTCTATTTTGACAAGCAAGGACTTCAAACTGAGAACCTGTTTTCTTCTTAGGTTATCATAGATTGCGAATCAAATCTCAGAAAAAAAGTTACACAATTTGATATTAGAAGCACATTGTCTATTCATGTACACAGTTAGAGAGGTCTGAAGCCTGGCTACTGAGCAACTTTTCACAGTGACGATGTTTTACAAAGAGAAAGAGACACTGCAGGACAACATGCTACAATCAACAGACTTGAACCTTGGCCACCTGGGTAGCTTTGAGCTGTACTCAGAGATGGACAGCTGTAAGGAGATAATATGCAGGTCCTGAGCTGAAGGAAAAGAGATGCTGTCCTTCTTCCATTCATGAGGATAACAGAGAAGGAAGAAAGAATAAAGTTTGTGATCTGTCCTTTCATATGTAAAAATCAACAGATGCCCACCCATCCCGACTTTACCATACTTCTGAATACTGAGGTGTCTACTTGCCACTTCAGAGTTAGTAACAACAATTTGCTCAAATAGTAGACCAGAGAACAACCTTCTTCTGTTAAAACAGGCAGTTTGAAAAACTGAGATGCATTTCAAAGCCTGTTCTCAAATATCCACGGATGCAGTGCACACTAAACATGCTTCAAACCACCTTTACCTGCTGATGAATCACATGACTACACTGTAATCTGTGTTGTGTTTAAAAGCAGAATTGCCAAAAAAGACCTGGTGCATTGTTTTACTGAGCAAGTGGCATGTACACTTATATAACATTCTTTGGAGTCCAGGTCTCCTGATCCTTAAAAGACACAAGGTGAGCTCTCTAGCTTTACATCAAATTATACTGTCAGTATTCCTGGAGGAAATTAAGGTAAAAAGTATACTGCACTCTAATTATGAGATCACTCTTTTACAGAAACCTTTTGCAGCTGTAGGCAACACTTGAAATGCTTAATGCTGTTGATCTGTAGCTTACAACAAGCTTTTCAGAAATAACTGAGCTTTCTTCACCTGAAATCAGTCAGTCAGTAAAATCTAAATGCAGGCAGACATGAATCCTACAGTCCTGGGATACTGCCTTGTTGGCACAATTTAAAGGTTTCACAAAGTCCATGAAAACTGTGATTTCTTCCACATACTGCAGAAGTGTCAGAATCCAATAATGCTCTCAGATAACGGGTTCTTTATTATTAGTATTATTATTTATTCCTTAAGTCTGAATAATTTATGTACTTTGTACCAGAGAATTTTCCAGCCCCGTGCACTGGTCAGCTGTAATCATGACTCATCCAGATAGATACTGAAATATCTGAATCGGCTAAATTCTAAAACAGGTGAAGCTTGGGCTAGGTCACAGCTGCCCAACAGGATGACCCACAAGTCACAATCTATCCTGCTGATGCTTTTGCTGTAGCTTGCCAAAACCTATATAAGAAAAAAAAATCAGTTTCTTTGCAGTTAACTTTAAAAAAGTGACAAGACTAGTTAACCGTGCATTAGGTTTTTACATCTGCATGTACACTGGATTGGTATGTATTGCAGACTCAAGACAGTCCCAGCTCATTCCACTGATAGTAGTACTAGTGGTGGGCACTTGATGTTGTTGGTGGCGTGCCCTTTTTTTTTTTTTTTGCAGAGTCTGCAGCAGTTCAGATAAGTTTTCTGTATGTGTGGGTTTGTTTGCTTGTGTTTGTATGTGGGTATGGTTTGCAGGAGTGATGACTGCTCAAGGCTAAAAGAAGGAAGCCATTTCTGGAAGAAGAATTTGTAAAACACTTTCTTAGAATATCTGCAAATGTGGTCTGTCCAGAGAAGAAGTTAACAATGGGAAATCTGAGTCTTTCACATCAGACAATTGCAAGACAAGACAAGTGGAGGAGCTATCCGCAAACATCACACACAATATTTGTAGAAGACTACAACACTATCAGTTCTTCAGCTTGCCAGTCAATGAAAGTACTGATGTTAGGGATGTTGCTCAACAAGTCTTTTGATGTGCTGGAAGAACTACTGAAGGTTTGTGCAATGAAAGGCACTACAAATGGAAAGGATATTTCTGCTCAAGTGAAACAGGCACTGAAGAAATGAAGCTCAGTGACGCAAAACTCTTCCTCTTCTCCTTTCGGCTTTTCCCATTAGGGGTTGCCACAGCGGAACAACTGCGAAGCAAAACCATTGATTTTGATGAAGAGAACCTTTGTGCTAAAACACTTGAAACGAAAGAGGTCATTTCAGCTGTTAACTTTATAAAATCAAAGGGTCTAAATCACAGGTAGTTTAAAGCCTTTGCTGAAGAAAGCAGGTGCAGAACATCTTCTTCTTCTTTCGGCTTTTTCCCAGTTAGGGGTCACCACAGCGGATCACCCGTCCGCTCATGTTTGGCAGTGGAGTTTTACAGTGTTGAGTTGCCAGCCCGGCGCCCAACCTTCCATAGAAGGCACACACATGCACACACTCACACCTAGGGCCAATTTAGAGTGTCCAATCCACCTGCAGCATGTCTTTGGGATGTGGGAGGAAACCGGAGTACCCAGAGGAAATCCACGCAACCACAGGGAGGACATGCAGACTCCACACAGAAGGCACCCCAGCCGAGGATCGAACCAGGGAATCTCTTGCTGTGAGGTGACAATGCTAACCGCTGCACCACCGCGGCTGCCCTTAGCAGGTGCAGAACATAATGATATGATTTACTTCTGTCAAGTTTGGTGGTTTAACAAGACAGCAACACTAGGCAGATTTTCTTTATTGTGTGAGCAAATAAAATCTTTTATGTCAACAAAGGAAAAGATGATCTGTGGTTAAATGACCTGGATTTTTTATAGCGCTCACCAAACTGTTAGCAACTTAAATATAACTATATTTAACTATGGGGGAGGATCAGTTGTTTAACAGAGTGTATGAACATATACTCACATTCATTCAAAAGCTAGAACTGCAGCAGGTGCATCTGTCCAATCAGTAAGTGTTTTTAATTTCTCAACCCTAAGCACAAGACCTGCTGATGCAGTCAACTGCACAAAATACTGTTCCCTACTGGCCAAGCTCATTGAAAAGTGTAAACATAGGTTTGAGAACTTTCATAAACACAATGACAATATGAAGATCTTGACAGACCCATACGCAGTTGACTCCAGCACTGCTCCTGATATCATGCAGTTAAAACTCAACAGGCATCAAAACAGCAAAGACTTAAGCGTCTGCACCGACAACAGTCTCTATAATTTCTACACCAAATATCCATTAGGCCCGCTGATAAGAGCAGACCAGTGGTTATTATGGATCGCAGTTTTTATTGTGAACCTATGCTACATATGCTTAATGATGTTAGTACATATGAAAAAGTGACTAGGAAACATGCTGATATGATAAAAAGGATATACGATATACTGTACGATTGTCTTAGACCTCGTATTAGTAACAGTTGATTTATTTAGATTTTTTGTGGTGGATGAATCCCTAATCCCAGTAATACAAGGGCTTCCTAAGATCCACAATGACCCCATATGCCCCCCCCCCCTAAGACCAACTGTGGCAGGTAGAGGGTGGTGTACCAGGCCATTGTCATTTTTTGTAGAGAAGTATTTGAGACCAGTCCTTGATAGAAATAGATATGTACTTAAGGACACCAAACAATTCTTAGGTGACCTCTAAGTTCATCAGAGGATATGGAGACATCAAGAACTGCTGTTTTGCCACTTTTGATGTGCAACCACTATTTACGGTTATATCGAATGACACTGGGGTTACCATGTTAAGACGATATTTGATTGAAGATGGGTACTACGAAGTTAAGTTCATAGATCTGATTTGTCTCCTGGTGGAGACAATATTAGAGAACAATGTGTTTATGTTCGAACACCACATATATCGACAGAAGGATGGTGTAGCTATGGGCACTTCATGTGCTAATAGCTATGCCAACATTGTCATGGCTGCCTGGGAGAATGAACATTTGGTGACTGATAGGTTCATGAGACAACTTGTCTTTTACCGCAGGTTTGTTGATGACCTTTTTGTTATATGGAGTGGGGATGAGGGTTCGTGTTTGGTCCTCCATCAATTTATGAACAACAACTACCCCTTTTTTGAAATTTACTTCATGTAGTTCTTATGATGAAATAGAATTCTTAGATGTTAACATTTTGAAAGATGGAGATGGTAACATTGACACTAAAGTGTTCAGGAAGGGCTGTTATAGGAATACATACCTCCAATGGCAGAGTATGCATCCTTCACATATTTTTAAGACTGTTATCAAGGGCCAAGGCTTTCGAGTATCTAGGGTGAATGCCAGTGAAGAAGGCTACCATCAGGAGTTAAATGCATTGTAAGTTAGATTTGAGGAATGAGGTTACAGCGGCAGAGAGATTGATGAAGTACTGTCTACATTACCTTCTCTAAGGTCAGATAAGGGGAAACCCTATTTCTCAGAGCATTCATTGCAGAATGCTAACAGACAGAATGGATCGGGAATACTAAGAATTCCTATCACATATTCGAGTAATATTTAGTCAACACAAGATGAGTTTAGGAAGAATTGGCGCATTTTATGCACAGATCCAAAAGTGAGGTCTGTAGTGGGTCCTATACCTAGATTTCTGTTTAAAAATAAGAAATCACTCAAAAGGATGTTATGCTACCCTAGGTCTGATTTACCCCCTGTAGTAGGCCCTTAGAAAACTGGCATATTTTCATGCAATAGATGCAATTTTTGTACTTTTTTAGATACAACCAGCAGCTTTATGCATCCAGATATGCATAGATGCATACAGTTTAGCGTACATGCTAACTACAATTCGCCTTGTGGTATATTTAGCCCATTGTCAGATGTGTCTGTCCTTCTATATTGGTATGACCGATAGGAGGCTTAGAGATTGTATAACAGAACATGTCTACAATATAAATAATGCCATAAATACCAATGCCCAAGCTCGACACGTTATGCAATATGGCCGCACACACAAATTTAGATTTATGGTAGTTGAAATCATTCACTTTAGTGAACATGGGGGGGGGGGCACATCAGGAACAGAGCAAAAACTTCTGAATGGAAATGGATCATTAGGATGCGAGCCACCAGGGGGGAAAGGTCTGAATGATTATATCGCTATTAAACCTGTGTTGCAAGCTGGGCAGATCTCTAGGTAGTTGACACACATGTAGCTTTTTTTAGTATAGTAATTTTTACTTCTTTTTGTTTTTTTATTATATTTTAATGGCCCATGTAGATTTGTGTATATGGATATTAAATGTTTTTGATTTTGCCGTTTGTATTCGGATATGTTGCTTTAATCGGATATTTGAATATTTAATTAAATATGTTATTCTATTGGCTGTTTGAGGTTTAAATATGATGGACCAGTTGTATGACTTTGTCGGATGAAACAGCGTATGTGGCTGCGAAAGCACTCACAATAAACTAGTTTTTATACTGTTATTCCTTGCCGTGGTTTGGTTCTTCACTTTATGTTTTCTGGATCTCTTTCTGATATTTAGTGTTGAATCCTTTATTCACACTGCTGTGACAATTTTTTGCTTCTACACCAAATATGTTTTGGCAGAAATATATCCAAAATGTCACATAAAATGCAATGAAGTTTACTGCACTTTTTGGCAGCATATACCATTACCAGCAGCTGTTCTCCAGAATGAAGAGTATGAAAAGCAAAATCAGATCTGTTATCCCAGATGCACATCTGGCTGATGCACTCTGGACTGGCACTTCATTGGTTGCTGCAGACAGAGTACTTGTGCAAAAACAATGCAAAACATCTCATTAACTGTAGTTTTGTGGGTCAAATTTTAATTGTTTTTACTGTGCCTTTACATTTTTTGTAGACTTTAGTAAAATTTCACATGGATTAACAAACACTGGTGGTGTGTGCAATAAAGGGCACTACAACAGGAAAGGATATTTTTGATCAAGTGAAACAAGTGTTGGAGAATTAAGCTCAGAGAAGCAAAACTCTGGGATCACATCTGATGGAGTTCCATTCATGACAGGAAAGCAATGTGGATTTGTAAATTTAAGGATCAAGTCAGTTCCACAGAAACTCATGGCACATTACTGCATATACTTGAAATGAGAGAGCTTCTGGAATGGGTCACTGCAACTGCTAACTTTTAAGAATAAGGGTTCAGCCATAAGCAGTAAACTCACCCTGGTGTTACTGTGTAGTCAATGTGTCAAGAAACTACAGCTGTGCCCAAGGAATACAACATTAAGCATCATTATACTGAAAAGCATGTAGCTAAATTTGACATTATCACTGGATGACTGAGGAAGAACGGAGTAAAAGCACTGAAAAAACAAGCTTTTAGCAGCAGTCATTTTCTAAAGTCACAAGCTTGAGTAATGAAGTGCCAATAGAAGTCAGTTGTTTAATGAGTAAAGCCTTTCTTGAAGCAGCAGGTGTACAACATGATGTGATTTACTTCTGCAAAATTTGGTGGTTCAGCAAGGCAGCAACACTACAGTATTTTGGTTATTTGGGTCTTTCATAGCTACTTCAGAATGTTTAGTGAATTAAAGGAAGTTCATCAGCTTGAGTTATGCTTTTCTTGGTTCCTTCTCCACAGATACTTATCACAGTGCTGCCTGCTTGTAAGAAAAGACTGAAAGTGATCAATGAAGGTTGTGTTTTCAAAAGTTCATGGTCTGAAGACTATTTTGTGATTCAACAGCATGGTGTTATTCGGTGTTTAATGTGTCAAGAAACAATAGCTGTGCCCAATAAGTACAACATAAAGAGTATTTAAACTGCAAAGCATCCATAATAACCTTGATTGTGTGAGAACATGAAATAAAATCCTTCATGGCTGACAAAGGAAAAGATTATCTGTGGTTAACCTACCTCGCCTTGCTTGCAGACATCACTACACTGTTCATCAACTTAAATATGGAAGTATCAATTGGTTAAAAGAGTACATGGGCATGTACTTGCATTTATTCAAAAGCTGGCATTGTTACAGATGCATTTGTCCAAGCAGAAAGTACTTCATTTCTCAAAGCTAAGCATACGACCTTCTGATATAGTCAACTAAATAAAATATTATCCCCTACTGGACAAGCTCATTGAAGAATGCAAATGTACGTCTGCAAAAGTAAGTTTGAGGACTTCCATAAACACCAAAACAGTTGATGTGCTCCAGACACCCTGCAGTTAGAATTCACTGGGATTCATAACAAAAGGACTTAAAAACAGCTTTCACACAGAACAGTGTTTTGAATTTATACAACTGAAGACAGGCCATCAGTAAGGACAGGACTCAATGCCCTTATCTGTCAGGACTTCAGTTCTTCATAGGTAGCCAAGGAGGAAGGGAGGAAAGGAGTCACACATGAACAAGTGCATATACATCCTCTACTCACTCACACCCCTTTTAGCAGAGGAAAGTGCCCATGCTGCAAACATGCACAGGGTTAAGCAGGGTTATGGGTGCATGCCAGGTGATAGGTGTCAGGGATTCAGTGCAATGATATGCTGAGCAAAGAGCTGAGAGGCTTACTCTAAGCCTGGCACTGGCATCAGACCATGATCCCGGAGTGTAAATTCCCAAACTTGGGGTGACTAAGTCACACAGGATTTCAGCTGACACCTGTGGTCCAAATGATGGAGGCAGAATGTGGGGAAGAAATTTCTCAGGCACAGCAACCAAGCTACAGCCAGACAACCTAAGGAGACATTCCACAAATTATACTAATCAAGAAAATGCTCCAGCCAATCAACCAGGGGGACAGGAGGTGCCTACACATCAGGAAGCATCCACCCCCAATATGAAAGCCACTTTTGATCAGACTAGACAGAAGGCAGGCAACAGTTCAAGCATTTTTTTTAAACAAAAAACATCTTTATTAAATTATCACACAACATTGGCAAGCTCACATTTATATAAATGAAAAACAAACAACATTGACACCACTTTAATTGCAAACATTATGCATCACAGACACCATTGAAAAAGTTACAAATACAGTTCAAGCAGTGTGTGTGCACACCACATACAATGATATGATGACTGGATGGCCATTACAAAATGGACATTTTCCCTCAGAATGTTGTGACTAAGCCTACTATCAGTTTTTTTGTCCTTTTAATGGTGCTCCAGCAAACACTTTGGGCTGCTAGAGGGAATCCCTCATTGATCTAGAACACGGTGATTTGCAGCCTATGCCATTATCCTGGCAGTGAGGTAGGCCAGACAATTTCTTTAGTGTTTCCAGGTGGTTAGGTTGAAGTTCTGGCACTTATGGTAATGATTTACACCATTCACTTCAACCCCACCCCCAAGCATCAGAAACAATGCTGGTGTGGGCTTTACTTATTATTTAGTGAGCATACACCATGAAGCCTTCATTGCTTTACCCATTAAAAGCAAGAACTTTTTCAAGTCAAGTCAGAATCAAAATTTTAACTGCCTGAACAGCAAGAAAACAGGGGGCTAGGCATCTTTTGTGTGGCATGTGACAAAATGTGTTGTGTACATAACTGCCCAAAACCCCCTGGTCCCAGAACACAGGGCCATCCAAGAAAAAAATTCTGAAATGAAAAAGAAGACAGAATGCACTCACTAACTGCAAGATCAACAAGGCAAGTTTCTGACAGTTTCAACATATGCCTGCAAGAGAACAATGGACACTGGGGAAAGGGACAAAGAAAGGTAAACCTCACTCCAGTGTCATTGTGAGATAATGGTGTCCTTAACCTATCACAGTAACTTCCACCACTATCAAGAAGCTCTAATGATTTCTTCGGCGTATAACATCATGTAAAAAGATGTTCTCATTGTCGAGGGTAGAATTTCATGGTGGCTGTAGGGAGAGTATCAGGTATGTTCAAAATACATCAAGTGGCGGACGTAAAACAAGGTAATCACATAAAAAGAAAGTGCAGTTGTGTAAGTAAATTTATCATAACAGTAGATGTTATAAGAGTTAAGTGTTGCAGTAGCCTAATGTGTATGAGTAAATTACCATGGCTTAGAGCAGAAAGATAAGAGGACAATAACTAAGGCCCCTGGAGAATGCTCCAAGCAAAAGCTGCTCTGGATCTGGAAAGGTAGTCCAGTTTGTTGTGCTTTGTAAAGTATCTACTCTACACAAGACCATGTTGCTATCCCTAGAGACTACCCTTTTTCCAGAAAGCCAATGAAGAAGCTAGTGCTCTTGTAGAATGAGCTTAAACCTTGCCTGGAGCTAGCTTACTGTGATTTGTATAACAAAAAAATAACAGCATAACACAGCCATCTTGCTGAAATCTGCTTAGACACTGCTTTCTTCTCTTTCATTTGTAGAAGAAAATCAGAAGTCGAGCTTTGGCTTTGGGTCAGAAAAGAAGACTGGGAGTGGAGTACTTAAGTAAACTCTGACAGAACTTTAGGCTTAAAGGTAGGATTTGTTCTCAAAGAAACCCTCAAATGAGCCAGATGAGTTGGTTCAAATAGAAACAGAGAAATTTTTAAAAGCACAAAGTTAAGATCCCAAGGAGTGGGTTACCTGTCTTTAAGGTGCATAAGTATGGACACCCCTTTCAAAAACTGTTTAATATGAGGAATATTTGAGAGGAGGGGATCCAAGGGCAGACGAGCAGAAATGGCTGACAAAGGTACGTTGTTAGAGGTGTACCTTGATATGATTTTCTAGCAGCGGGTTTTCACGCCACCTTTAATACCTACTGCACATCTTCAAAAAGGTGCCTAAAATGAATCAAATGTCTATCATCCAAGCAGTTAGATGAAGAGTTTGCAGAATGGAGTGTATCAATTTCCTTCTGTCTTGTATGAGTAAATCCAATCTCTGAGGAAGATTGTGATAATTGCTCTTAGCCAGACTGAAAAGGAGGTGGAACCACTGTTGCCATGGCTACAAGGGAGACACCAAAACATTAATTGTTTGAGTGAATCTTTAGAAAAAGCCTGGATATCGGTGAAAAAGCCTACAAAGTTATGCCTGTTTGTGAGATTGAGAAGGCAGAAGTCTTCCTGGCCTGTTTTCAAAAAATCCTGGAGGAGAATTTCTTTAGTTATCTCTTCTGAAAGAAGGCAAAGGATCTACTTTATAAGTTCCCCACAGTTGGATCAATTCTTGGAAGACCATCATTCATCATCATTCTCTTTCGGCTTTTCCCGTTAGGGGTCGCCACAGCGGATCATCTCTTTCCATTTCTTCCTATCCTCTGCATCTTGCTCTGTCACACCAACCGCCTGCATGTCCTCTCTCACCACGTCCATAAACCTTATCTTAGGCCTTCCTCTATTCCTCTTACCTGGCAGCTCCATCCTTAGCATCTTTTTCCCAATATACCCATCATCCCTCCTCAGCACATGTCCAAACCAACGCAATCTCGTCTCTCTTGCTTTGTCTCCAAACTGTCCAACATGAGCTGACCCTCTAATATACCGATTCCTAATCCTATCCATCCTAGTCACACCGATTGCAAATCTTAACATCTTTAACTCTGCCACATCCAGCTCTGACTCCTGCCTTTTGTCAATGCCACTGTCTCCAACCCATATAACATAGCTGGTCTCACTACACTCTTGTAGACCTTCCCTTTCACTCTTACGGATACCCGTCTGTCACAAATCACTCCTGACACTCTTCTCCACCCATTCCACCCTGCCTGTACTCTCTTCTTCACCTCTCTTCCACATTCACCATTACTCTGAACTGTTGATCCCAAGTACTTAAACTCGTCCACCTTTACCAACTCTACTCCCTGCATCCTCACCATTCCTCTACCCTCCCTCTCATTTACACACATATATTCTGTCTTAGCCCTGCTGACCCTCATTCCTCTGCTCTCTAGAGCATATCTCCACCTCTCCAGAGTCTCCTCAACCTGATTCCTACTCTCACTACAGATCACAATGTCATCTGCAAACATCATAGTCCACGGGCCTCCTGTCTGATCTCATCTGTCAACCTGTCCATCACCACTGCAAATAAGAAAGGACTCAGAGCTGATCCTTGATGTAATCCCACCTCCACCTTAAACGGATCTGTCACTCCCACTGCAGTCCTCACCACTGTCATACTACCCTCGTACATATCCTGTACCACTCTTACGTACTTCTCTGCCACTCCCGACTTCCTCATACAATACCACAACTCTTCTCTAGGCACCCTGTCATATGCTTTCTCCAAGTCTACAAAGACACAGTGCAACTCCTTCTGACCTTCTCTGTATTTCTCCATCAACACTCTCAGAGCAAACATTGCATCTGTAGTGCTCTTTCCTGGCATGAAACCATACTGCTGATCACTAATCATCACCTCCCTTCTTAACCTTGCTTCCACTACTCTTTCCCATAACTTCAAGCTGTGACTAATCAGTTTTATCCCTCTGTAGTTACTGCAGCTCTGCACATCACCCTTACACAGAATGAATTTTTCAATTCCGGAAGTACTGTCCAGGTCCTGCTGAGCTTGTCTGCAAAAACATTTTGCCTTGACAGGATGTATGAAGCATGAATAGTCAAACTGAGCTGAGTTGCTACTTCCCAGGCTTTCATAGTAAATCTGCAAAGAGGGTAAGGTCTAGTACCTCCCTGTTGTTTATGTGCCACATCACTGTGGTATTGTCTGTGTACAATAGCAGAGGTCCTGATGACCAGACATGATTTAAGGCCTTCACAGCACTGATTACTGCCAAAATCTCTGACACTTGCATACTTCTGTCAGTCTACAGAATTATACAGAGACTGCACTTTTATCCCATTTGAAATTGCTCCCCACACCAAGTCTGAAGTATCTATGGGGAATGATTGAGGGGGGGGGGCAGCAAGGAGAAAGCAAGACCAGGATTGCACACTATCTGGTCTACGTACCCTCCAGTCTCCCTCTTTACAAATCCCAGAACTGGGATGTGAAAGGACAAAGGAAGCAAATGTTGAGTCCAGACTGATTTGAGCTGCCATTGTATTTCCCTCATGTGTAGTCTGGCCAGGGAAAGCATTAGAATCACCAATGTCATTTACTCCAGAATCTTGAGAAACTCCCTTGCTGATGCATGGCTTTGATTAGAGAAACTTAGGAAGAAATGTTGAAACATGTCTATTTTTTTCTGGCAGAAGAAAAGTTATTCCCAGGGATGACTCCAACAAACATCCCCAGAAAGAATTATTATGTGGAAAGGGATAAAAGAAGACTTCTAAATCATTCTCTGAAAAGGGATGTGAGAAGACTTCTTAAAGTTGATTTTGTACCCCAGATTGAGTAGAAGTTTCTTAAAAGTTGACAAAGACTCCTGACAGTTGAAAAGAGAGTCTGCAAATATAAGACAATTGCTCACGTATGGGAAAATATGAATGTCTTGAAATCTGCAATGACTGAAGCTAAGAATTGTGTGAATAACATTGGTAAAGTAGGCAGCCCAAAGGGTAAAACATAAAACGGATACAGTAACATGATTCAGACACAATCAATCTTAAGAAATGTCTGCAGAGCTGGTAGTGGGAATGTGATGATAGGAGTCCTTCATATTTAGCTTTACCATAAAGGCAAGAGGTTGGATTAGAGGTACAAGAAACTGAATAGATAACATTCTGAACTACAGAATTTTGACAAAAAGATTCAGATACAAAAGATCCAACACAGACCTCCAGGAACCTTCTCATTTGTGAACTAGGGAATCCTCGTAGAAGACTGGAGGCACATGTTCTATAACTCCATGACACAGCATGTGGTGCAGAACAGGAGTAAACAGAGAAATCTGGTTCCTTGGACAAGGAGGAATTCCCTGAAGGGCAAGTAGCAATTCCAATTGCCAAGTGTACCCCTACTGGAATATTCTCTGTACCCAGCTGTCTAAAACTATCCAATGCCATAATGGAAGCTGTATTCTGAGGGACACTGAATGACTGCCTAGACAAGAGGACAGTTATGCTGAATGGGACAGTTGATTTGGGCTTTTAGGGGCTTTTCTCTTCTTTTTTCGGTCTCCTTGCCATTAGTTTTTAAAAGCCCATTTCCCAGCTCCTTGTTTAAATTGCCAGTTGGAAAAGGAAGCTGTGGAGGAGAAAGAGGAGGGAAAATTAGTATCTGTTCTAAAGGAGAGACTAAACATTTTTGTGATTTCTTGAATCAATGTTTCCCTTTCTTCACACTTCTTAAGCACATCTAAAATTTCAGACTTTACATCCTCTGGAAGGTTTTGAGAAAAGAACCAAGCAAGTCTTCTCAAAACTGAACCAGGGACAGGAACACTGGAAGGCATCATACATGTACTTTAAAATATATTTAGTCACTGGAGAAACTGCTGTCACACAAGTAGTTAAGGAACGTTTTACCTTAGAAGAAGGAAGGTTAACCATCAACTTCGGCATAGTCTCAGAAAATAAAAATAAATTTAATATTTGAGGTTGGCAGTTCAATATCTTGAAAGATGAAGCACTGGAAGAATATATTTTCTTGCCCAACTTAATCACTGCTTTCCCATCCCTGTCTGACAGAATAAGGTCAGCAGCAAAAACCTGTTTAGCAGCCGCAGATTTGGAGAAAGAAATAACTGCTGGACCTGCTTTAGGATTAGAAAACAGGTACTTGTGTGTGTCTGGGATACCTTATATAACCTAATGGACTTTCCTGGAAACAGAAAGTTGACTGTCAGGTACAGCTGCAGCAGTGAGAAAAATATTTTGTAAAGCAAGCAACGCAGGAGGGATAGCTTTTAGTTATGTACTTACCATAACGATAGATGTATGTGATCCATTGCACCTACATTCATAACTGATGGGCTCGGAGCCGAGAATCGGCTCCGACTTGGCCGATACACTAGCACGAAGTCTCTCAATGGCTGAGCCAACCCTCTTATCCCAGGATGCACCATGCCCAAACCCCCAGATCTTGTTTGCCCCACAACAACTCACCCACATGTGCCACTCAGACTGTACAATAGTGTTTCCTCCAGATCCAACAGGTAGGGAAAGGAGGGCGGGTACGTAAGAATGTAGGCGAGATGGATCACATACATCTATCGTTATGGTAAGTACATAACTAAAAGATGTAATGTGATCCTATCTCGCCTACATTCATAACTGATGGGACAGCGTCCCTAGCACCTAGATCCTGGGAGGCTCACTGGAAAACACTCCTGAGCACTGTGGAACCAAAGGACGCCCGACCTCTAGAGGCCACGTCCAGTTTGTAATGAGAAATAAAAGTATGTGGAGAAGCCCAAGTGGCCGCTGCACATATCTCATCCACCGACAGTCTGGCGTGGAAGGCCACTGAAGTTGCCATAGCCCTAGTAGAATGCGCTCTAACTGGAATTGGAAGGTCCCTTCCTGTTGATGCATAGATAAATTAAACACAATCCCTAATCCACCTAGCAATAGTGGTCTTAGTTACTGCTTTGCCAATCCTGTTATCTGCAAAGGCCACAAACAACTGGTCTGATTTCCTCTGCTGCTGTGTCCTATCCAAGTAAAACCTCAGTTGTCTATGCACATCCAACTGATGAAGTCTGTATTCTGCCTTGTTGGAAAATTTTGGAAAGAAAACTGGTAGCTCTATAGATTGCTGCAGACAAAGAGCAGAAGAAACCTTCGGAAGAAATGACGGGTTTAGTCTTAGAGATACTCTGTCCTTGTGAAAGATCAGATAAGGGGTTTAACAGAAAGGGCTTGAAGCTCCGAAACCCTTCTGGCTGAAGTAATAGCTACCAAGAAGGCAGTCTTCCAAGATAAGAACTTTTGCTCACAAGTGGCCGCCGGCTCGAAGGGATGAGATGTCAAGGCTATTAAAACTACATTCAAATCCCATGGCAAAACAGGTTGCGACAACGGGGGGCGAAGCAACCAAGCTCCCTTAAGAAAGGCCTTACACAACTTATGACTCATGAGTGAAGGCTCAAAGGCAACATGATAATTAGAAATCGCTGCCAATTGGACTTTAAGCGTGGAGACAGCGGAACCCTGTCTAAAAAGAGTTGCCAAAAAATCTAATACTGCCGACACCGAGGCTGTCAGAGGGTCAAGGTTGTGCCGCTGGGCCCAAATGGCAAACCTTTTCCATTTATTAGAATATATCTCCTTAGTGGAAGCTCTGTGAGAAGAAGACAGAATCCGGACCACCTCAGGCGAAAGGATATGCTGTCTGACTAAGGTTGGAAGTGGAGCAGCCAAGCCGTTAGCTTGAGCGTTCACAGTGATGGATGGGCCTGACCTGACTGAAGAGTCAGGAGGTCTGGAACTGGGTCCAGAATCCAAGGATCCTTCACTGCATACTTCCGAAGGAAAGGAAACCAAACTTGGCGGGACCAGTGTGGTGCGATCAAAATCATGCTGCTTCCCAAGCAGATCGCCTTCTGAATCACCTTTGGCAGTAGCGGGACCGGAGGGAAGGCGTAGAGCAGACTGGAGGGCCAACAGTGGACTAGACTGTCCCTGGGTGACTCCCCCTGGGGGGAATCAGGGAGAAGAAATTGCTGCACTTCACGTTCCAGGGGCTGGCAAAAAGGTTGCAACAGGGAAACCCCCACTTGGAGAAGATCTGAGCCGCTACTTGGTCGTTCAGGGACCACTCGTGAGGCATCAGAATAACTCTGCTCAGCCTGTCTGCTATCACATTGGACTTCCCCGGAATGTGCGTTGCCACTAGAAATCACTGGGAAGCGATCACCCAGTTCCAAACTCTCATGGCTTCTCTGCAAAGAGGATAAGACTTGGTTCCTCCCTGCTTGTTCAGGTACCATACTACCGCCATATTGTCTGAGAAAATTGCGATGGTACCCTTGGGAAGAGAGCTATGAAGTGCCTGCAACGCTAGAAGCACTGCCCTCATTTCCAGAACATTGATATGTAAGTGGGTTTCGTGATTCTGCCACGTGCCTCGAACCGTCCTGCCCAGATAATGCCCCCCCCTATCTGGGAGGCATCCGTGGTCACTGTGACAATGGGGGAGGGGGGCAGAAGAGTCTCCCCTGGTTCAGGTTGGAGGAGAGGAGCCACCAACGAAGATCTCGCCGGCACGTTTCCGTGAAGAGAATCGGGTAGGACAAGGGCAGATCTTGGTATGACCACTGGGTCGACAGGAGCCATTGGAGAATTCGCATGTGCAATCTTGCCAGAGGGACCAGAAGAATGGCGGCCGCCATTGACCCCAAAAGCTGAAGGACCATCCTGGCTGGGGCTTTCCTTCTGGGTAGTAAGGCTAGGACTTGGTCCTGTAGTATCTTTATCCTCTCTGTTGTAAGGAATGCTCGCATCTCTACAGAGTCTAGCTCTGCGCCTATAAAGGCAACACGCTGTGATGGCAGCAATACAGACTTTTCCCAGTTGAATGTAATTCCTAATAGATGTCCCAACTCGATGGTAGCACTCACGGCTTGAATAAGAAGGTGCCTGGTGGGGGCGGTGAGGAGCCAGTCGTCTAGATACGGAAACACCTAGAATCCCAGACATCTCAGGTGAGCCGTCAACACTGCCAGACATTTGGTAAACACCCTGGGGGCTGTGGTGAGACCAAAGGGCAGGGCTCGGAACTGGAAGTGACTGGCTCCTAGGCGTAAGCGTAAATGTATCCTGGACGCCCTGTTTATCTTGATATGATAATAGGCGTCCTTGAGATCAATGGAGCACATCCATACTCCTTTTTCCAGCAATGGGAAAATGGATTGCAACGTGACCATCCGGAACTTGGCTTCGTAAAGAAGTCGGTTTAGGTGGCTGAGGTCCAGAATGGATCTCAAGTCCCCTGTTCTTTTCAGCACCAAAAATAACTTTGAGTAAGTTCCTAATCCTGTCTGGTCTGCGGGGACTGGCTGGATGACTCCCTTTCCGAGCAGCTTTGTGACCTCTATGGCTGTTTGATCCCGTTGACTGGGTGGCACGTCCGGGATTTTCCTTGACGGTGGAGGGGGATGGATAAAGGGGATGGTGTAACGTCCGGCGATGATATGAAGCACCCACTGATCCTGAGTGATGGAACCCCAGGCCCTTGGATGCATCGAGAATCGACCCCCGACTGGCTCCGGAGACGCACAGTCAGGCAGTCCCTCAGGGACGCTGGAAGGAGGAACCACGAAAGGATTCGCGGTCTCCTGAGTTGCGGGGACCTCTGCCACCTCTAGGGTGACGTCTTCCAGAATAATTCCCCCCCCCCTCTGCCTCTGGAAGGGGGGGGATCACTCTGATGGGCAGGGAAAGACTTTTGGGACTTTCTGAACCACATCTTTCCTCCCCTCTGAGCCTTGGATAAGGTCTCGAGGGAAGCAAAAAACGGGCCCCAACGGCAGACAAAGTCTTAGCCTCCTGCTCACATCTAGTGAGTGTGTCTTTCACCTTGGGTCCAAAGAGAGAGGACCCATCGAATGGAGTGTCAATGAAGGAAGACTTGAAGGCCTCCGCAAAGTGACACAAGCGCATCCAGGCTTGCCTCCTAAGGGCTATGCCTGAACTCGTTGCCCTACCCGCCCCTTCGGCTGCATACGATATAAGCCTCATGGACGAGTTAACAATGGACGAAAGGGTAGACAGCTGGGCATTGACAGACTGCGTCAACGCATCAGGCACATTACCCGACAGGGTATCTCCCAACTCCTTTATGAGATCCCTTTGGAGCCTCGTAAAGTGACATCAATAATTCAGCGACCACAGGGTAAAGGTCGCTGACGTCAGGGTATGCTTCCCGTACCTATCCATGCTCCTGGACTCCTTGTTAGGAGGATGGATAGAAGTAGATGTCTCTGCCACATCTTGCTGGGTGGCAGACGCCACCACCATAGCATCAACCGGAACTCCCTTGGTTAGTAATTCCTTGCCAGGGGGTGCGGATAAAAACTTGTTGGGGCGAGAAGGAACTGGTTCCACAGAATCAGGGTGTTCCCACACCCTTTGACAAATAAGGTCCAGTAACTCATCGAAGGGTGGAGACACCCAGGAGGCGGAGGGTTGGGCTCCGAAGGCCTTGAGGAAGACCGACTCCTCCGCGGAAGGGGTTCTGGAAGGCCAGTCGCCCCTCTGTCTCAAGATCTCCAGGCTATCAGAGAACGAGACATCGTCAGAGGACGACTTAGGGGACCCTTCCGCATCATCGAGGTCGGTGTCTGAGGTGACAGACTCATCTGGGGAGTCTATGTGCTTCCTTTTGCACAATTTTTACCTGGGGGGCTCTTCAGGCACGAACTCTGAAGGTTCCTTGGAAAACAGGGGACCACACAAGGAGGAATCCTCAGGCCTAGGAACCGCGCTGTCCGAAGACAGGGGTGCACCAGAAGCTCTAGCCGCTGTGTCTAGGGAAGGAGTCGCAGATTCAGGTGAAGTCACTAGAGACTTGGCCAGCATGTTCCTCATAGCCTCGAAGGTGGGCCCACCAGTATCTGAGGAGAGGCCCGTTCCCGAGACCATGACCGGTGTCGGGGTTCCCCTAGCCGAGGCGCGAAGAGGGAGACTTGGGGCCGAAACCAGAAGCCCCGATGAATCCCTCGGGCAAGGCTGAGGACACCCGAGAACCGAAACCTCTGGAAGGCACAGAAAGGGTTGGAGCTGAAGACGGTGCCAACAGACTAGCAGTGGGTCTCAGGACCGACTCAAGGACTTCACCCGACTCTACGAACTCAGACTCAGACGACACCAAGATTGTCGGAGGAGGAAGAAACCGTATCGAAAGGGCTGGCTCTGGGGCCGACTGGGCCGGAGCCAAAAATAATTTGGATAAGACAGGTGACTGGAGGAGCCTCTGGACCACCCTACCTACATCCGAATCTGAAAGCCTGGAGGACCCGGAGGAAACAGAAGGGGGCCGAGAAACTTTTTCTATTGGCTTCGAGACAAGGCTAGGAGGCCGGCTCTGAATCGGCTCCAAAAGGATCGGGGCCAAAGCAGACTCGACCAGAACCGAAACCCCTTTCGGAGCTGACGGTTCAGGAGCTGACGAAACCGACCCCAGAGCAGAAACACTCTCCTGCAGCTCTCAGACCAATGGAGCCGACGAAGGAGACCCAGAATTAGACCCTCTATCCTGCGGCTCCGAAATCAGTGGAGCCGAGGAAGGGGACAGAGTACCTGATCTCTCATCCTGAGACTCCAAAACCAGTGGAGCCGAGGAGGGAGACCCAGATTTAGATCCTCTATCCTTCGGCTCCGAGGCCAGTGTAGCTGAGGAAGGGGACACAGATTTAGCTCTTTTTGCCGAAGACTTCTTTTGCTTCGATTTTGAGGAGGGAGGAGGGAGAAGAAGCCAAAGCTTCCTCGAAGGCTGGCTTGATCAGACCCTTCAGGATAAGCTTATTTTTTCTCTCATGAAGGACACGAGAGGAGAAAGCATGGCAAAACTGCAAGATTCTTGCAAGTGTTTAGCCCCTAAACAATAAACACAGATGGCATGGCCATCTGTCAACGATAACTTGTAATTGCATTTTGAACATTTTTTAAAGCCCGATGGCTTATGTTCCTTTTCTTTGCCAGACATACTCACTGTAACACACTCAAAACACACAAGGAGGGAAGGGGGGGAAGAGCTCTAACTTAAACGCTCTACAAGAGATAGGGCAAAGGCCCTCTAACTCAAACAGGCCTAGCCCGCCAAACAGAAGGGATTACCACAACAATTCAAAAAGACAAACACAGTCAATCACAATGAAACTAACAACAAGATAGCTATTAAAATAGCTGTTTGAGTATAAATTCTAAAGCTAACTGCCAAAAAGCGACCAAAAGACCAAAATAGAAGGGTACTTAGCCACAGCCAAGTCGAGACCACGCCGTTACTCTAGGCGCGGCAACGAGATCTGGGGTTTGGGTGTGGTGCATCCTGGGATAAGGGGGTTGGGCCCAGCCAATGAGAGACTTTGTCCTAGTGTATCGGCCGAGTTGGAGCAGATTCTCGGCTCCGAGCCCATCAGTTATGAATGTAGGCGAGATAGGATCGCATTACATCTGATGTTTTTGGCCCCTGTAACTCTAATAAATCACAATACATTTTCTATACCATAGGAATTCATTCTGGTTCTATAAAAAAAAACTCTTTCAGCTTAGATATTGTATCTTAAAGATGTTACCCTCTCAGACAGGAAATCTGTTAAGATGCTTTTCTTAGAATCAAAGTCTTCAGACTATGAAGAAATTCCTGCCACACTGCCATTTCCCTACAATGTCTGCAGTTTTGGCTAAACAGCCATTTCAGAAAAAGAAGGAACCCTTTTCATTTTACTGCCTGAAGAATGTGAAGACAAGGAACAGGCAGAAATAAGTTGCTTTGCAAATTCCAATAAATCAGCCCTGTTAATGGAAACAGTGACAGGAGTCTTGGCAGTTTTCTCACTTAGCACACTTTCCCTGACCACTGACTGACCCTTACCAGACGTATCAATCCCAACTTCAAGTTCCACACTTCTGTCATGTGAAGACCTTTCTCCAACCTCTTTTTCTCACCTCGAAAAAAATCTCTCTCCCTTATACAACAGCCTTCCAACAATCACAAAGGATTGGCTATCCCTTCGTCTTTGTTGACTGCAAGTGATACACCAAAATGAGCGAAGGAAAAATGATCTGAGAAACAACAAATGGCCACAAAAGAGTCACCTACCAGTTGTCTGAAGCAAAACTAGAGTTGGCCCGACAGCCAAAAACTCCTTAACAATTTTCTTCTTGCCAGCAGAGCAAGGTACAACTACAGAGACCAAAGATAATTCCACAGTCAAGCCGAGGAAAGGACGTCAAAAGTGACAAGTTCAGCCTGAACAAGTCAGTAAAAAGTAAGTAAAGAACAAGTAGTTCTGAGGTAAGTCAATTACTGACAGCCCCCACAAGTACAGTATCCTGTCTCAAATACACTAACAATAGTATCCTGTCTCAAATACACTAACAATGCAAAAATAAATTGTTTTAGTCAGAAATAACACTTATTTACATAAGTAAATCTTTAGAATGCCCTGCCAGACAAACCACAAAAAGTTTCCTTGCTAAAAGTAAAACAATTCTTAAAAAAAAAAAAAAAAATGTCTTCATAAATAACAAAACAGTGGAAGGATTTCCTCAAAAGGGGACTTACCAGCCCAGGCTTGATGGATCACTAGTTGACCGACAGTTAAACAGGGCTCACTGAAGGTGCTCTTTCTTCAGCAGTAAAAAAAAAATCTCTCAAACATTTTCAATACAACTATCCTTTTACAGGAACTCTGCATGAGTTCTTGACAGTTGGAGTGTGTGAAAGGTACCCGCAGCTTTGTAAAGCTGGCTGGTTACAGAGCGGTAAGAGACATGTAGTTTAGGCTACTACGACAATGATTTATGCATTTAACATATATACAGTACGTAAAAAGTTAAGGAATTGCAATAATTCACCAATTAATTCCACTATTTATATATTTTTCATTTTGATTTTTTGTCTAACAATTTCTGTTCATGAATGAAGAATTGTTCTTGAAATTATATAAAATACCTACAGGCAAATCAGTTAACTGGTTAGTGTATTAAACTACAGCTACATGTCTTGCAAAATAAAAATAACTGACCAAAATGTATATATCAAAAAAACTATTGCAATGTTCACATACCCTTTCAGACTCCACAAAATGAGTGGCTACTCCTGCCTTGTGAACATCTCTTCCCTTTAGCCTAAATCCTGTTAGTGCAAGGTACAAACCCAGCTTGCCTTCCAGCCTTGGCAAAAAATAGCTTCCTCCTACATCTGGAAACAAACCTGCAAATGAAGAAAAAAGTCAGAAAATTAAATGTTTAATAAGTAGAATGCTGCAGTAGTGGTGAAAGGTACATATTATATATCTGTCAACTGTCCCTAATGAGAGGTCAAATTTTAGCTCTACCCCTCTTTCTCCTAAAACCGGTGATTTTTATAGAAAAGGTAGTAAATTACACTTAATAAACAATGACAATAATTAGAGTTACAGACTTCTTTTACTTCAAAAAATGTATATTTAATTCACATTCTCTTGGTCTGAATATTTCGCAAGTTAATAGTACTAATATTTTGTGTGTGTCCCTGACTGGCCCTCAATCAGCCGAGGTTTGCCCATGATTCACTGACAATTATGGTATATTAATTTCTAAGCAATACAACAATTAAAAAAGTAAAAAAATAATAATAATAATTTCTCATGCCATAAAAAAGAACTGCTATAAACTTAATTTCCCATAGCACCAGTTCCACTCGACAGTTCTCATCTTAACTCTAATCACGTATGACCTACTTATTTCTTGAAAGCTGGCAAGGCTTTGGGAAGATAAATGGATTATTCCCTTTCTAGTGCATTACTTATTCCTACAGCAGCAAGATGCATTATCAATTAATGGAAGAAAACTCTTACCTGTAAGAAGAGATTTCTAAAGTTACATTTAAAAATGTCCAAATGAAGAACTAGGTCCTGGTACATGCTGAATTCTAGCATATGTTTCCTGACTTTTTGAATATCCAAAATGCACCTCCCAATATCACTGAAAATATTTGTTTAATTATGTGATGAACACATGGTAGCTTTGAAACCATGCTCTCAGTCAAAAATAATGGAATAAACAAACAAATCACCATGAAGTCCAAATTCAGAAGAACTGCAAGGCAGACACAGGTACTTTGTGCTGGCATTCAATCAAGGAATAGTGGGATACTGCTCTGTGCACACTGACTTTCATTCCTTACCTACTGTAACACATTTCCCTCTATATGCAGCTTCTTGCTTAATTATGATAAGATGAGATACACCAACATCCTTCCCTTCAGGCCACGTGTGTGTGTGTTTTTTTTTTCTTTTTAAAGAAGAAACATCTTTATTAAATTATCATGTGTGACATGGGCTATATGTTACATATACATAAATAACAATAAACCGTAGTAAAACAATCTCAGCTGCAAACATACATTTCAAACAGTGCCGTCACAACTGTAGCTGAAAACATTATACACCACTTTTAACATATCCAGTCATTGTTAGTCAACCATTACATAGCTCATTCAAATCCTGCCTTCGTTTAAACCTCATTCCTCCTCTGCATGCACTGATCCCACAGTCCACATTTTTTCCTGTGTAATTTGCTCCTATACTTTTCTAAAGACCCCAGTTCCATTTGTTTGATCTCTGTTACAATCTGCACTACTTCTAGTAAAGATGGTTTAGACTTTGATTTCCATTTTCTAGTAATTGCTTTGTTGGCAGCCATCATAATGGCAAGGCCTTACTATATCTAGGCAAATCTGATTTTGTATCATAGCTCAAAATTTCCCTAGCTACCCCAATTTGCTTACCTAGCATCTCCAACAGAACAGTCCGCAGGGAATCTTTACAATCTAACTCATTACACTCCCAGAAAATATGTTCCTAGTTGCTTCTTTCTGCCCCATCACACCTTCAACATTTGCTGTCTACCGGAGGAAAAAATATTTGAAGTCTGATTAGGGTATAAATGTACCTGTGTATGCACTTCCAGGCAAAGCTCTTAAAACTTCTAGATTTTGTTGCATATTTGGGAGACATACACATACCCCCACATTGTTTCTTTGTGAACCGCTTATCTAATCTCTCTTCCCAATCCCTCCTAACCTCCTCTGATTGATTCTTACAGTTATCATGCAATATTTGATATGTTCTACTAATTATTCCTTTCTCAATGGCTGCTTCCGATCTACATTCTACTAAAAACTCTAACAGTGTTGGTCTTTTGTTTAGGACCTCCCTACTTCTCTTTGCCTATGCCCTCCATATCAAGGATTGATACGACAGTAATCTCTAGTGCGCAGGCCAAATAACTTCTTAACATCTTCCCATTCTATTACCTTACCCTTTCTAGTTATTTGCTGCCATTACCTTAGTTCCTTTGCCAGTTTTCTCCAATATATTCCCAATCCCTCTTCCCTATTGTCTGTATCCCTAATTGTAGTCATCCATATCAGCCAAATCTCCTTTCTCCATTTCCATCTTGGCTTGGTTCATAAAAAACCTTCTGCTACTTTATGAATATAATATTCTGTATGATTATCATTGTTCTCCTTAAAGGTCTGCATCCAAAATCCAAGTCTCTCCCTGTTACTTGCCCCCCCCCCATTTGTTTCATCATCATCTCTTCCCACTTTGAGATATAGTTTTCTGCTTGTGCTATGTATAGGGGCCTTAAATGTGTTGGTCTAAAATACCCCTTCAACTCGGTTAATCCCAATTTGCCCTGTTCTATTGGAAGAATAAGTTTATCCCACTTGAATCTTGCCATCTTCCACTCCCAGATAAAAATCCTTTAGCTCTTCATTGAGTGTTATCCACAACTTCTCCTCTAGCTGATAAACATATGCCTAACCAGTGTATAAGACTAAAGGGACTAAAAACATTTTAATTGCTTGTATCTTACTATTGATATCCATATCACACAGTTTCCATTTTTTCAGTTTTTGCATTATCTTTTGTTTAGTCTTTTCCTACATATCCTTAGCTGTCACACCAGTATCTTTTTTAATCCATACTCCTAAATACTTCATTTTATCATGTCCCAAAAAATATTGATATTGCTGAACCAATTCTTATGTGGGTACATAATTTACCACTATTGCTTTTATTTTAGCTTCTTTAACTTTGCATCCTGAAAAAATCTGAAACTGTCTCAGTATGTTCCACAGCACTGTAATGCCCCTTTCTGGTTTTGTCAGGTATGAAATAATCCAGCAAAAAGGAACCAGATTACCAAGGAGGCATCCACTTCAAAAACAATTTCCCAGTTTATTAAGATTGTAAAAAGGTTCTTTAAGCGCTCAAATTCAAGTACACTTTTCGTCGCTGTAACATACCGCAACTTCCTCAGAAGACAACCAAAGCAATCAAAGTTTGATTGCTTTTGTTGTCTTCTGAGGAAGTTGCGGTATGTTACAGCGACGAAAAGTGTATTTGAATTTGAGCGCTTAAAGAAACTTTTTACAATCTTAATAAACTGGGAAATTGTTTTTGAAGTGGACGCCTCCTTGGTAATCTGGTTCCTTTTTGCTGGTTTGTTTCTTGTAGTTAATAGGTATGAAATAATATCATCTCCAAACAGAGACAGTTTTTCTTGACTACCATACCAATTTTATCCTTGAATTTCCGAGTCCCTTATTTTCTTTGTCAATGGTTCTAAATATAATGCAAATAAGAAAGGGGAGAGAGGACACCCCTGCCTAGTTCCTGTACAAAGGCAGAGATTATCAGAAAGGACTCCACCCACTTAATTTTTCGCCTCTAATCCTTCATATATCCTCCTAATCAACCTTATAATTTTATCAGCGGAATGCAAATGCTTCCATTGTTCTGCTCACAAAATCTCAGTTTAGTCTGTCAAATGCTTTATCTGCATCAAAACCCACCAGTAACAGTGGTATTTTATTACATTCTGCTTCCCTCTGGATCATCACTGTTCTGTTTATGACACTAATCCATATCTATCAATTTTGGCATCACTTTTGCCATTCTTTTAGCCATTACAGACAAACACTTTATAATCATGATTTAATATTGAGATGGCCCTGTATGAAGCTGGATCTGATGGATCTTTACCCTCTTTAGGACATACAGCTACTACTGCTTTCTTCCAGGATGTTGGTACTTCTCCTCCTCTTAAAATACTATTAAACAAAACCTTCCAGATCTTCATCAACTTTTTCCCTCCTAGCTTCCAAACTTATTCCTGTGGACTTTCCTGTAGATTGGTTATATATCACCATTTTTATCTTATCTCCTCCTATTCTAACTGCTGGTGATTGAGCCTCCTCTCCCTCTAACCTTGGCATATTTACTTCTATAAACGTTTCCATTTGTACCTTTTCTTGATTTTCATATTTCTCTGCTTTATACAGACATTCAAAGAATTTCTGAAATATTTCTAATACTTCTGCAGGATCCCTTGTTATCTTCCTTGTTACAGGCTCCCTAAGCTTGGTGACAGCCTTTTCTACTTTCTGTTGCCTGAATCGTCATGCTGCACGTTTTTGTGCACTAGGGTTATTATGAAAAAACGGTTGCTTAACAGCAATCTTTCTAAACTCATGCATATTACTGAGATAGTTACTTATTTTCCGTTTAGCATTCTGTAGTTGCTTCTCTTCTTGTTCTTTGAGATTCCCCCTATTTTGTAGTACTTTAATATTTGTCAGTCCCTCTAAATAATTATTGTTACTTCTTAACCCTATTTCCTTTCCTTTTATTTCCACCTTATTTTTAAACTCCACTTTAATGTTATCCCACTCCCTAGCTATATTTTCAGAAGTCATCTTCTCTAATAGCTCCTGAATAATTTCCACTTCCCATTCCTTAAATTCCTCTCTTTTCAACAGATAGGTGGAAAAGTGCCAGTGTCTCATTTTTATTTCATTACCCTGTGTGTTTATTTTAGTTATTATTGGCGAATGATCTGAAATAATTATTGGGTGTGTATCAAAGACCTTCAATGAAATGTACATGTTTCTGTGAGATGTAAATTCTGTGCAGCTTGGCCGTGTTTTTGTATCTTTGGGAATAATATGCACATTCACTCCGAATTCCTAGTACTGAATTCATATCTTCCATGCCAAGTATTTTCATAAATTTCTTTAAAAATCTACCCTCCTTTGTCATATTTTCCCTTCTGGGCCCACCAGACACATCTTCTCTGTTGCAAATCAAATCCCAGTCCCTACCAACATGTAATATTGCTTGCTGAAAGCTGACTATTTCTCCTAGAATTTTCTTTAGCTCTACTACAGCAGTTTTCAGTGGAATATAAATACATTTATTTTATATTTGTTGACCAGGTTTGTCCAACTGAGCTAAAATTGCCCATTTTCAGCGGAGGCCCGAGGAGAAAAGCTCCAACTGAAAAATAGAAATTTCACATATAGAATACATTCATCAGTACCACACATTACTACATTACAGTGTCATACATTACACTGTGGCAAGTGAAATACATATAGAAATGCATTCATCAGAGGGCTATATTCATAATTACATATTATATACATAATAGTGCAATAGTTACATAGCTGAAATATTTTACTAGTTATGTTTGTACAGTGATGTAGCAAGAGGAGAAGATAAAGAAGTAAGTTTGTTTATTGAAAGAAAGGAAGAGAGAAGTTGGGGAGTCTTTATGGGGGATAATTACATTGGCAGGTCCATTTTTCATGAAGGTATTTTTTGTAGCGGTTTTGAATTGATTGGGATGTTAAAGGGATCTTATATCTAGTGGTAGGCTATTCAAGGCCTTGAAAAGGTTAAAGCTACAGACTAGGTGACCCATTTTGGTCCTTGGTTTGTAGATTTTTAGTAGGCCTTGTTCAGATCTGTGGAGTAATCTAGTGGGTAGGTAATGAGAGATTAGAGATGAGATGGTCAGAAAGAGGGTTTATAGAGAATGGAGTGAATAATCTGAAATTGATTATACTGAAGCAGGTTAGATAATTCTAGCCAATTTAGTTCTTTTAGTGAGAGATAGTGATGGGACTTGTAAGAATTTTAGGCAGCAAATCTGGAAATCCTGTTATAAGCTGTTTTCAACTTGTTTAGTAGTAGTTCAGTGTTGAGGCTGGTGACAATTTGGGAGCTATAGAGTAAAGTGGGTAAGAGGTAGTATCTGAAAGGGTTAGTTTTGCTGTTTTGGTAAGATATTTTTGTTTCTACAGAGGAGACCTACCTTGAGATGTGTTTTTCGGATACAATTATTGACATGTAAATCAAAGGTTAGTCTATGCCAGTGTAATCCTCCTCCCTTGCCAGTAGCCACTTAGTACTGAAAATCAACTGTTATTTACAATTAATATAAGTACTCCTCTCTTCCTGTGTGCCAGGTATTTTGCTGAATAACCATCTTGAAAACTTTCCTTTATAAAGTTCACATGTTCAGTTCTTTCTAAGTGTGCCTCCTGCAGCATAGCTATTTGCACTCTACATTTTTTTGGATTTATCTGTGAGACCATTAATGTTCACACATTACCGAAAGAATCATATTCTTGAGGGATTATTATTCCAACATTTTATGTATAACAGCTTTTTTGTTAAGTGTCTAGTTCCAGCTTTTGTGTTACATGCATGCACTGATTAGCAGGTTAATCTTTTGTACAGTTTCTTGTCATTTCCAATTTAGCCTGTGTCACATCTTGCAGAACATTTTGTTTTATTGAAAAACCTCACATAAAAATACATACACATCCCCAATACCCCCGTAAAACCTACTAAATAATAACACACATAACTATGTACCTCTTCAAGTATTGAAGTTTTACCCCCTTAATAGGAACACAAGTTCCAAACAGCCACACAGACAGACTTGAACTAATTTAAAAGAAACATCCATGCTAAGCCACATGGTAAATTGTAATTCTATTAAGTGCTGTCTGGTTTTACCTTATCTTTATAGTTCTCCCAGCTGGGAAACACTTGAATGCTTTCAGAAATATTTTCTCCAAGCCATTTCTCTTTATCAAATTGTCTGCTAGTGACAAAAGAACCAGATACAGGACTGTTTACTAGAAAAATACCTTATAATCTTCAGTATTCTTTTTTATTTACTTGTTTTCTGTCAAATGTGTTATAGTATAAATCTAATACAGTCATTCTCCTATGCAAAAATGAAAACACACATTATTTTTTCTTTTTTTCATGCTCTTTTAACCAGATTCCTTTTTAACATTGCAGTACCTACATTTCTTAAAAGTGAACAAGGAAAAAGACAGCAGAATGGAGAAAGAAACAAAAAGTACAAACATAACCACATATTTACATTAGCATTCCCATTACACTTAAAAATAACTGAAAAAATGTACTTTGCAATATGTAAAGAAGATCATGCACCACTGTTAAGAAAACATTTTGTTTTACTTACAGTTAACTATCTCACTCCTCTCCCCCCTTCCTGGGTATTTATGTCTGAACATTAATGACATGAAGTAGGGCATATGCTTTAGCATCCCCTACAGGTTTAACAAAGTCCAAACAAATCCAATATTTCCAGATTTTCTTGCTCTGTCCTGTTTCATAAGTATAATTACTGCTTTGCAATCCCACGTTTGTCAATTTTCAAGTTATAGATTTTAGTCTCCAAATGTTAATGTCATGAAGTAGGGCAGTTTAACAAAGTCCACAAAAGTCCAATATTCTCAAATCATCTTGTTCTGCCATGTTTCACAAGTATAATTATTGTCATTTAATCCCACATTTGTCAGTTTCCATGCTTCATGTTATTAATGTTTGGAGAATAAAATCAGTAACTTGGAAACTACCAAATGTGGGATAAAAGTTTTGCTGCATTCTATAAAGTTAAGTTTTTTTCAGTTATTTCTTTTTAAGTGTAATGGGGATACTAATGTTAAGTAGGTGCTTCTTTTTGTTTCTTTCTCACTTCTTATTTCTTTCTCCTTGTTCAGTTTTAAGAAATGTAGGTACTGCAATGTTAAAAAAGGGGAGGGGATATCTGATTAAAAAAGCATGACAAAAGAAAAAATAGTGTGCTTTTTCTCATTCTTGCTTAAGAGAATGACTGTTTTAAGTATATTAGCTTTATATAATAACAGGTTTTGACAGAAAATAAAAAAGAATATTGAATATTATAAGGTCTTTTTTCTAATAAACAGTCCTGTATCTGTTCTCATGTCACTAGCAGACAACCTGATAAAAGAGAAATGGCTTGGAGAAAAATGTTTTCTGAAAGCATTCAAGTGTTTTCCCAGCTGGGAGGACTATACAGATAAAGTAAAACCGGAGAGCACTTAATAGAATTACATACAATTACAGGCTCTGCCATATGTCTTAGCATGGATAATCTTTCTTTTAGATTAGCTCAAATCTGTTTGTAACTTTTGTTTCTATTAAGGGGGAAAAACTTCAATACTTGAGGATGTGCATAGTTTTGTGTGTTATTAAGTTAGTAAGTTTTAGGGAGTATTTTGTGTTTGTGTTTTTATTTGAGGGTTTTCAATAAAACAAAATGTTTTGCAAAATGTGACATAGGCTCAAATGGAGATGACAAGAAACAGTTATATAAAGTACTGACTTGCCAAACAGTGCAAAACATATGCGAGAGATGCAATTATATAGCTAAATTGGAGGCTAAGCTCTCTCCACCCAAGAATGGAACATGCAGTCATGAGGAGATGGTTAACACTTGCACCAAATCTCCAGCCTCACACAGACATACTAAACCAGCACTGGCAAAAAATACACATAAATACACAAAATCATACTTGGATGCTCTAAATAAAAACCTGCAAAAGCATCAGAGAGCTCCAAAGCAGACACCCAAAAAATCTGCACCTCCCGTCACAAATCAGGCAACACATAAAACACAAAATCAGTGTGCCGCACAATCACAGCCCTTAAGGTAAAATAACATACCTAACACACTAGTAATAGGCGACTCTATAGTGAGGCACACTGACGTCCCACTCACTAGGCTGGACAAGGAGAAGGTTACTGTTAGCTGCCTGTCGGGAGCCAGAATCCACCACATAACACAAGCACTCAGGTCACTCCAGAACAAGTACAAATATGACTCTGTCATTGTTCATGTTGGTGTGAATGACCTGAGACGTACCTCCCTGGATTACATGAAGAGAGACATGGAAGAGTTCTCTGATCATGTAGCCCAGGCGGGTATGAACCTGACCTTGAGTAGCATCCTGCCCTCACCAAGAATGATACCGCAGTATAAAGAAAAAATGATCAATTTCAACAATTGGCTAAGCTTCTGGTGTTATTCAAATGGGATCCAGTGTCTGTCAGCCTGGGACGACATGCTCAACAAGCCTTGTTGCTTCACAAGAGACGGCTTGCACCTGTCACCCCTAGGCTTTCGAATACTGGCCAAGGCTCTTGCTGTCCCCATAATGTTTTTTTTAGGCAAGACTCAAAAGTCAAACCCACCTCCGTAAACAGCACAATTAACAAACAACTGAGGGTTATGCTACTCAACGCCAGGAGTTTAAATCTCAAAATGCACGCACTCGAAGCACTCCTCAGTATGGAGAACACTGACATCTGTGCAGTAACTGAAACCTGGTTCAAGGCTCCACAGAGCACCCCAGCACTACCGGGCTACAACTCATACCACACAGTTTGGCCAGAGAACATGGACTGAAACATAAAAGGAGGGGGTGTATCCATATTCATCAAGGATACCTACACCTCCAGGTTAGTGGCGCAGCATAATACCTCTGAGATCATCCATGTACAACTAGC